>NW_027266701.1:0-66389 GCF_046630445.1 Rutidosis leptorrhynchoides
GATTGACAATTGATTAGTAAAAAATTTATCTAATAATAATTGATAAGATATATTATTGCAAAAGACAATAAAATCACTGCAGAAAGAGAACAAAATTGATCTTACGATATCTCACGCTGTCATAATAATGATAATAGTTTAGTACTTATAATGACGTGACTCTCTTATATGTTTATTATACTAACTAATTCATTAATTATATGTCTCAAATTATTGTGATCACTGATCACTATCCTAATCACTATTGCATGATTATATATTACAATTACTATAAGCAGCACCTTAGTAATTGTGTGTTATTGAATATGACATTTTCCGCTCTTTATAATATCGATTGGAGGACCACAATACACCTATGTACGTGCAACAAGTACTTATTTAAGTGATCACATGATAACAAAAAGAAATAAAAAATTATTAATTAAAGAATTTCTCTAGTGAATTCATATGTAATAATATTTATATTTGAAATTAACAAGGGTTTCATGAAATATTAATTATAACAGTCCTGAAATTAACAAGGATTACTTGTTTAATGGTGAAATAAATGAAATTATAAAATTGAGACATAAAAAAGATGAGCTAACTGATTTGAAAAACAGTTGAAAGTTGCATGAGCTTTTGGATTTATATTTAATAGTTTATTAAAATATTTTTTAGTCCTATATTATTTCTTATATAGAGTAATAATTAAAGAGTAAAAACTGATCACCTGAGCAAGCCAAGGGAAGCTTCGAATATTCCGGCAAAGAATGTAGCAGTGAAGGCAAGATGAAGATAGAGTGATGGGTTCTCCTTCACATTCACTTCCTTTCCCAACATGGTCGCCGTCAGAAGCGACGCGACGGCCACCGTTCCGACCGCCAAATCTCTCGAACTCCCCATCATTGCATAAATCAATGGTGGGATGAAACTCGAGTCTACGTTAACAATTATTATAAGTTCATAAGAAAATAATTACATCAATCTAATCTAAAAAACTATGTATTATAAATCAATCAATCAATTATATATATATATATATTTTGTTTACTTACAAAGTCCGAGAATTGGTGGAAGGTTAGCTAGTTTAGCATAACTAATCCCTTGAGGAATAGCGAGACTTGCTATGGTGATCCCGGAAATGAGGTCCGACTTGAAGAAACTGAAACTATAACGCGGGGCCCATTCGAAGAACGGAAATACATATTGAAGTCCGAGAAGTAATCTTCTCGAACTTGACTGGTTCTTGAATTGCCTAAGAGGGTCATCAGGAAAAAATGTTTCCTTTAGAGAAATCTTCAGTGATTTGAAAAATGGCTGTGGTGGTGGGATTTCAACTCGATGAACATTTTTCGGAGAATACATATAGTCATGACCGGCACTACCCATATTAGTGGCGGGGGAGATCTACGTCGTACGGTGGTTTGAGGAGGAGAGATGTGGTTGTGGGTTTAAGTTGAAAATGATGATCATAGGGGGGCATATATATAGAACAAAAGGGATGTAATTAAACGAGCGAAACAATTAAGGGACCCAGTTATACAGTACATTCAATGTAAATAGGCAATCCATTGGGCATATATGATCAAATTATGTTGGGGTTAAATTGCAAGTTGCAAATAATATTGTAGCAGCCCACACCATGTGGCTTCAAAAAATTTCATTGTGTGAGGTCTCCGTTCCCTAATTAATACTACTACCGGCTATTTTTAAATATCATTTTTGACAATTTTTTTATCTCTTATTAAATATTATTTTAAGAATTTGAAATGAAATTGTCCATTATACCATTATCACTTAAAATATTTATTATTCTTTATGTTAAGATTATTAATTTGAATTTTTTTGTCTATTTAAATATATTACGATCTCAAATATAACCTATTTTAATATTAAAAACAACATTTAAAAAAGGACGGAGGAAGTATCATTTAAATTTTAAGTATGTCATTTTATTTTCTTTTGTCAAAATTTTGAAATTGTTGTATCATTTAAATTTTAAGTATGTAATTTTATTTTATTTTTTCAAAATTTTGAAATTATTACTTAAGTAAATTTGAAGGTGTCAACTAGCCTTAATTCGCCGGAATAGTGGAAGAAAGTATATTTTAGGAGGAGTATCAATTTTGTATAAAAATGCGGAATATATTGACAATATATATTACGAATACCTAATGGATAGTGGAAAATTAAACATTTATCATTTTTTATGAATACATAGTTAAAAAAGAAGAAGAAAAGAAATGAAATAAAAAAACCTTAAGGGCAACATGCACTTTAGTCATAATAGTCGCACATTCTCAATTTCTAATAGATGAATGTTAACATGCTTACATGATCCAAAGCAATTGAAAACTATATGATTGATGGTATTAATTAATAAAATAATTCACGGATTATGTATTGTATGCATGATATTGTAGTTGCCAGTTATCCTAGCTATGCCTAATAGTGCCAAATTATGAGGTTCGCACCAATCTCATTAGGCGTTTGCTTGTTCTTTTAATTAGAATCTAAATGAGAAATCAAAATTGTACTGTATACGAAACACGTATCGATTTCTGGATAAGTATCTTATGATGTATATACTACCCATCTAACTTAGATTATTACAAACATTATTCTTAATTAAATATAAAATTTTTACATACATTATCCATCAATCATACAGTTTTTGAAGGCAAGACCTCCAAATCGATCTTTTGTAGATACATGTCCTTATTGATATATTGATATAAACTTTATTTTATATTAAAAAAATCATAATTGAAAAATACCAACAAATACTAAATAAGAGTAGGAATTTTTAAAAATCATTTTCTTCAATTAATTTGTTTTTATTATCTAATAATATAGTGTAGGAGTATTATTAATACCACACGGAAAGGCAAGTTCGTACTAATAGAGCTTCGGCCATGGTCTGGTGGTTATTCGGGTATATTTAATCCTGGAGGTCGTGCGAAAAAGATTATTCTATTGTGTACATCCGATCTAATAAAAAAATATTATTTTTTCTATCTAGCAATATATGATTTTTAAAAAATTTCATTTTTATCTTAAAATAAATAATTTTTATATCTAATTTAAATTAAAATATGTTATATTTTTCTTTTAGTTTATTTTTTGTGTTAATAGTTTAAAAAATATATCGACATATATAGGGAATAATATAGCTTCATTGTCAAACCAAATGGGGTTGACCTTATGTATTTTTCTCTGGGTCTGTCCCTTTTCACTCACGCAGTAAACAAGTGGGCCGCCCACGGGAATCGGGTCAAAACCTTGAACTTTTGGCCATGTCTCGGATTGAGGAGATACATAAATAGAAATAAAAGATTATCAAATCATCTCAAAGTTATCTTCATCGCCGACTATTTCATTTCAAACATATATATATGATATCGGCCATCAATTATAAGTGCTCTGTCCTAAAACGGAAGCTCTCTCGATCGATCGTCTATTCCTCGCGAGGACTTACAAGTCAAACATGTCTTAATCTAGTAAATAAAGGCTCAAAAAAGTAAATAAATAACATAAGTTATCATTGAACTGTATATAAAGTGTTGGGTGCAACGATAAGCATGTAACACTCAAGAAAAAGTCACGATATTAACTCTCAAATATGACCCTTCTAATCAAGAGATCGATACTCAAAAATGACAATCGTTAAAAGGGACAACCTCAGACTCACAAAACGAAAATTGGTCTCCCACGATGCTCTAAACTATATATAAAAAAGTAGTCCACTTCCCTTGATGAAATTTCATTCATGTGCCTCACTCATTATGGTGAATTAAAACAAACATGACATTTTAGTTGAACAATAGCTTTTGAGCTTCTCTGTCGTCTCATTGTCTTGTCTCTGTATCCATTGTTCATTGCACACTCACCAAATCACCTCTAGCCTCCAACTCCACACACACTATGTTTCCTAAACTTAATTTTTAATGGTGTATATTCATTGACCTAATAATATGACTTTAAATTCATTATTGATCAGAAATCATGTAATTGGAAGGCACCATCATTAAATAATTCACTAATTATTAAAAGTTAAGAGCAAGAGAATCAATCTGTCATTTAGAGGGAACAAAATTTTGGTGGTTATGAATGAAGTCATCTGAATTTGACCAATGGTGTCTTGGAACTTTTTAATAATCCAAAATTATTCTACCTGAATATGGCTTAGTGCCTTGTTGAGTTTGGGACATGTGCTACTATTTACCAACTTAAATAGGCTTCATATTATTGAGTATTGAACATGTGAAACATGGGGCCACTATAAAAAATAGGTTAACTTTTTTGATGTCATCATAAATTATGATTGAGCTCAATGGCATGAACTGTTGTTATGAAGTTTGCCAATAAATGATTTTGATTTGCTACATCATAAATTTGCAATTTAAAAAAAAAAGATATTTGACCTGTTTTACAATCTATCTCCTTATATTTCGGAAAATTATTATTTTCAAAATGATTTTTAATTTCTGAAGAATTATATTTTTTTTTTAATTTCTTAAGAAAAATAAAACAAAAAAACACTTTTTTATATAAGTAGCTTTATTTCATTAATAAGAGAAAACAGAATACATCAAAAGATCGAGCTTCAACGTCAAAAGTTTTAGGGAGGGATACTAATTGTAGTCCAAAAAAGGTGAAACACATACAAAAGTCTTGGATTAAAACCTTTTTATTTTCATACGAAGATAAAAAATCATGGTTATGCATAACATTCGTACATTTGTCGCAAACAATAATTATTCATACGACAATCTTTAAACAATTAAGAGTTATCACAAGATAATTATAACCAAAATTTAGGGAGAAAAAAAAGTGAGGGCAACGAAAAAACTGAACAAGTGAAGACGGTTTGCGAAAGGCGGTTTAATAAACCGCCTCAATTGTCTTTTTAAAATTGCCCCAAATAAAAACTGGACTGAAGGTTTTTGAAAGGCTGGAGATTGTGTTTGAATTCGAATGGATTGAGATTTCGAGGAGAGGATATACACGAGAGAATTGTGACCTGTTCTGTGTTTGTTTCCTCTGATTTAGGAAGGGGATGATTCACAACCAGCTTTAACCAGAGTTATAGTGTAAGTTTTCCTTTTTTCTATCAATATGGATGTTGAGCTTAGCTTTTGGTGCATTGTGTGGGTTTCTTGAGTTCTGTTGTCTGAATGGGTGTTGTTATTCTAAGAAACATTTGTTAGGTTTCAGGAGGATGGGCTTATGTATGTAGAAGCGGATGAATCAGGTTGAGACGGTTGGAAATTAGATCCCATGATAGACCTTTTGAAACAAGGAGCTGTCGGGGTCATTCCCACTGACATAGTATATGGTGTTGACTTCACTTGCTATGGCTATCTTTGCTCTTTATTTTAATTCAATAGTATTTCAAATCATTTAGCATAAAGTGTGGAATTCTGTAAAATGGCTATAAAATGCTTCATATGGTGATAGGTATGCAATTGTCTGTGACCCTAGAAGCCATTCAGCTGTGGAACGTCTTCGAAGGTACATTGTTACATTTTACTTCACCAGCTATTAGAATCTCTGGTCTTGAGTTTTACCCTTTTCAATCCCTTTGTGACTTAGACTGTATTTTATACTATTGCAGAATTAAAAACATGACCCTTTTGAAGGCAAGGGACAGTGTTTCCTTCATTTAAAGCTTTAATGTGTTTCTCTGGAGAAGCTTAATGGGGCAATGAATCTAGGCCTCTTTGTGACGTGTGCTTATGTTTAAATTGATTTTTTTTCCAAGTTAATTTACATGTTCAAGATTGAGTGAGTATGTTAATGCTTGTTTTATAATTCATGCAGCCTCTTAGTATCTTATGCCACTCTTTCCAGGACATTGATACATATAAAACAAACTTGTTTTCTGTCCAGGTTTCTCGTTTAGTTCAGGGAAGTTAATACAATTACAGGTTGGTGCCATGGCACATGGGAAAGTCGAGACAGATTATACGGATGATTTTATAGCAAGTGAGTTCGTCTTCACTGCTCTAGTCCAGGACTTGTATTTGTCATTTGTTATGAGTTTCTGTTTTCATTAATCACGGTATAAGCTATGAAAATCACATTAGTAAAAAGTAATTGGTTTAAAATTGAATATTCAAATCCATGAAATCTTACCACTTGTCTGCATTTAAATGTTGCATCATGCAAAGTCTGATTGAAATTAAAAATTCTTCTATGGTTTTCATTTTCCTTGTTCTAATCTGTTTTAACTTGTTATGCATACTGATTGGTTGGATAGGTAAAACAAAACTGTAGGTAAACATATTTTACTCTGTATGCTGTTATGAAGGGATATGTCACAAACTCTCAGGTAATTTCTGTCTCTTCCGTTTCAATTCCAGTATTAGTTTTAGAATTAAGCATGCTGAGTTCCTTGGTATTTTGTTTTCCTTCTGGCAGATTTTTCCCATTAATATGAAAGGGAGTTGCTGGAAGCTTTGTGATCCATTTATACTAGTAATTAGAAATGTATATTGTATATCAATGATTTGTCTTTTCAATTTTTTCTTCTTACCACATCCATGATGTTGGGATATTGTACAGTATATTTGGATTTAGAATACTTGTTTTATTTTTAAGCAATTACGGAATGAAATAAGTGAATTTTATTTTTTTTATTGTATTTTAAAAACTTAAGGCGGCTTCAAACCTCCTTTTTCAAATCGCCGTTTCTTGAGGAATAACGCTAAAAACGGCGGTTTGAAACCGCTATTTTCTTAAATAAGGGCGGACAGAAACCGCCTTTTATGATCATTTCACCGCCTTTTAGTGATAATACTGATGTTGACAACAAGATTTTCAAGTCAACACTTATTAGTATCTAATCAAGTCAACACTTATTAGTAATAATGTGAAGGGGGATAATTTTTTTAGAAAAAAACTTGTACACGTTATTGGAATTTTTATTTATTTTTGTTGAAGATTGATCTCAAATAATAATAAAGGAAAGAAAAAAAGTGGAGATATTGAAATAAAAGGAATGGTGTATTATTGTTAATAGCGGATATATAATCATATAGTGATTAACCTTGAGATTGAACTATAGTGACATCCTCTAAGAGTGGATATGAAGATCATGTCTTGTTATACAATGATAATACTGTTAACTTAATTTCGAATCTCAGATAATAACAAAGGCAAAAGCAAGGACGTCGAGCATGACATAATATAAACTCAGTCCCATTATCGTTTGATACGTTATTATCAAAATCATTATGTGCGGAAAATTTGTATGGCCAAACCATATTCTCCAGAAAGCTGATAGCTATACTATTGCGGTTGATATAACATTATTCGACTCAAAGTAATTACATAATATTTCTGGTCCCTGATGATTATTATATAGTGTTGATTTGTCATCGCAATTGCCTATTCATGTTGGTCAATTCGATCGTGTATATATATGCGGTTATAATACATTGATGAATGCGAACAAACGACGAATTCTAGAATCTGAAAATTGAAGAGGAATAACAAATGACAATTACTAATCAAATTATTGAACTAATAATAATAATCTTTTGCTTTATTATAATATTTTATGCTTTACTGTTTGTGTTGGTTATAAGTTTAAAGTCTTTTTTTTTTCCTTTGTTGAAGTTAAAAGGATATCATTCGGAAATAATATCAAAGTTTGCTACAAGTATTTCTCATCTCGCGTTTTAGGTTATCAAAGTTTTGCTAGAATAAGTAAGGAAGAAAGTAAATACCATTTCTCATTTCGTCTTAGATTGGCCAGCGAATGAGCTACGCTGTTCCTTTGTCTCATAAACCAAACCAAACCAAATCAAACCAACTAGTTTCAATTCAACCGAGTGGAGTCGGCTATATGCATCATCGTATTTAAGTCCAATGGCAATATGTAGATCACATGCCATATCATAAGTCAATAATATAATATAATATCATGTTTAAAATACGATAATAAAATAGATATAGTAAATCATGTTATATAATATAAAGACATACTATCTATTACTATAAATAATCTTTCTATCCTTACTAGAACAATGATATATCATAACCTATATATATTTTTAACTCCATCATTACACGATCCCAAACCCGTAATGAAAAAGGAGGAGGGTTGCGGTAGGTTGGCGGTCATCGTTAAAATAGTCGAATCATGAATCCTTCTTTCGTCTCATAATATAAGAAAAATTACCATTGGGAAAACGTGCGATAAAATGTAGAATAAAGTTTAAACTCATTTGCATGCATATTTTCATCGTTTTACAGTGCCATTGACCAATATCTAAAATTAGTACTTGTAGATCTTAAAAGACCATAATAAGACCATTCATGCGAGTTGCAACCCTAGCTGATCAGTTGCTTTTTGACCAAGCAAGTTGCTATTTAGCATTGTCCATCCCCATGCTATAGCTTCAACTATCCAAAGAGATTGAATTTCTTTTTGCAGCTTTGTTCAATACCCTGTATACCCCATTTCTTGTGCCATAGCTACGCAATATAATATATAACTATATATATATATATTACTTACTACAAGAATATAACTTTATATAGCTTTAGGTTAGCTAATTGACTTGATGATTTTGTTGCCATAACTTTGGAAAAAAACATAGTGATCATATTTGAGTGTGTGGTGATAACTTCAAGGGATCGATTAAAGCACTACAAACAAAGAGAATGTATCTAAAAATTAAAGAGAAGAGAAAGGAACACAAAGTGAAAAGAACAACCACTAATTAAACTATATATGATTGTCTGAATTCTAGTTTCACATGTTGCTGTTTATGCCTTTCTTTATTTATTTAAACTCTTTTTCCTCCTTGAAGTTAATAAATTAGTACAAAAATGTTCTAAACTAGACATGACCACGGTCTTATTCAGTCCGGTTCCAGTTCGGAATCGGCGATTCATGGCTCTATGAAATCAAATCGGAATTGTAAAGAACCGAATAGAAATCTTAAATTTACGATTCGATTCTAGGTGATTTCGGGTTGGTTGTGGTTCGATCCCATATATATAGTTTTCTAAAAGTTAAGAATCGAAATGAAACTGTCGAAATTTCGATTGCGATTTTGACCCGATTCAGCTCCGGTTCCAAACCGGAATGTAGCCATGTCTACTCCTGACCAAGCTAATTCTTTATTTTTATTTTTTATAAGAGGATTTATTACGAACAATAATAAAGATACGACAATTAAATTTAAGGAGGGATTATATTTGCAACTTTTTCCAACAAAAATACAATTGAAAAGACCTCTGATTTCTGAAGTCCATCAAAGTTTACAATTTGCGCCATAAAATACAATTAATTAGTAGCTTGGGAACCATTTTCTTAAGATTTCTATAATAGCTATCTGGTGCCAATAAATTTAGTTTATTTTTTACTTCTCTTGATAAAATTGATACTATCTTGCAGAACAAGTTTCACACAAGAAGGTTTTATAAGTACACACATTCTAAGTCTTTGCTCCAACATATGGGGAAAAGAATATTGTACAATGGAGAAATAGGCATGTAATATGTCGAGAAAAGAAAACAAAAGCTAATCAAGTTATTTTGGGTAATGCGTCAAGAAGGTCATGGGACGCGAGGTGGGTGGGGTCGGGAATGATTGATGGCACTGATCAACTGCTCGACATTGCCAATATTCCTCGTTAATACGAGAGTCCGAAGCGATAATTCATGGAAGAAATTAAGAATAAAAGGTCTATGCTATCACGGTCAAACCAAAAATGGCATTGGAATAGCGAATCAATGCATTGTTTTAGAGCGATTTGTTACGACAATCTACTTATCTTTTAAAATTCAGCATTCATACATTTCACCTTATATATTATATTTAATTTAGGATTAGCGAAATCAAGACATAAAACGTTCGCGACTTCAAAAAGATGCCTAATTAGTTCCAGTGTATACCTTGTGAAACTTGGGTGTGTTATCTGGAGCAAAACGAAACATATTTTAGACACAAAACGAATGGATCGAGACGAAACAAAGCCTCAAAGTTGCTTTCCTTTATACCAGCAGCCATTATCTATACAAGATATTCATGTATAATATTCATGTATACATAATAAAGCTACTGATGATCACTACATTCTACAACAATGGTGGATAATGGTCGGATCTGGTGGTCCATGAAGAAGAATTGGAAATGCTGATGAATGAATATTCTACAAAAGGAAAAGCATTAAGAGAATCCACTAACATATACTTCCATATTGCCATACCGACTTTATTATTTTGCATAATTACGCATCACTTTCCTACTTTGTTGGTGATCTTGACCCTACTCTTTTTAAATACTCGTCGATTATTATACACATATCGATATGTTTGTAGACTGATTACATATCTACATAACTACATGTATGGGACGTAGTTCCGAAAATTCGTCGATTGTAGATGTAAAATAAGTAAGATTGAGTGTTGATCATTTCAACAACTTTAGTGATTCTACCCTAAAAATCCGTGAACTAACATATTCAAGTCTGCAAACCAGAATTTAAGCCAGTTGGTGAGCAACTCCTCTTTCATTTGTGGAATGAATGGTTCGAGGGGCAGCGCACTGTTATATAACGGAACTCTAGAAGGTGAACACCGTTTACTATTCCCGGGTTTTTCAAAACCGGGATTGTTAATCGTCATTAATTAACTTTAATCCCGGGTTTGTCAAACCCGAGAATAGAATCCCGTGTCTGGTCTGGTACAATCGGGAATCTATTCTCGGTTTTGACAAACCCGGGAATAGATAATCCCGTAATTAGTGTTCGTTTCCCGAGTTTCGTATACCCGGGAATAGTAGATTTGTCCACCTCCGGTCCAATTCTCATTTTTTCGTCCACGTATTAAAAATTAATACTATTTTTATAATTTCTCGAAAGTCGTGCAGTACGAACAATTATAATGTAATAAAAGAATATATTCAACTCCGGCCCGTTAGTGAATGGCATATAAAACCGTCAAGTTAGAACGGAGAAGATATGTCATTAAGAAGGCTCATAACCCTATACATGAAATTTGGGCCCAATAAATTTCGGAGAAAATATTTTAGGTAAGCTACTGCGACAAAGCATGGACTCCGAGAAAGATGGAACATAACTAGCTGAGGTTTTGAAACCGTATTGATGGAAGAAGAAGAAGAAGCATAAAGGAAAATTTAGGGCCAAATTGTCCAGGTTTGATGTGATCAATGCGAACAAGTTCGGAATCTCCTATCCTAGACAATAAGAAAGAATAAAATTGAGCTGGTATAATTGTCGATTTCCTTGTCCAATCAAATTTTGATGTAAGCACATTTTGAATTGTATAATTTCATCGGTAATTAAGGAATTGAATCGTTAAATAATATTTCATCCGTCTCAAATTAGATGTAAATATTTGTGATTTTAAATTATTTGTGATAGGTCATACAAAAATAAATATCTTTATATATAACAAGTCAGTGAGCCCGTCCGTTGGACGGAAAAACCGTACCTTTAAAAATTAATAATTTAAATATATCATATGAAGAATTATATAATAATTATTTATATTAAACATTATTAAATATATGTCAAATATTTTATTAAAAGAGAATTATTTTAACTCTATATCAATTATAATTATTTTGATTTTATTTCAAAATCTACGATCTTATTAGAATTAAAAATTTATTTATTTTTCAAAAATAATAAACATAGCAAAAAATAAAAGTCACACGTAAAGATTTATTTTGATAATAAAATTTATAATTACATCTAATTAATTTAATTTTTTCTATTGTTTGAAAAATAAGATATGACCATTTTAGTTAAGAATAGAAAAAAAGAATATAACGAATTTTTATTAGGAATAATAGTTTTATAAAAATTAGAAAAAATAATATATATTGATTAGAAATATTTTTTAAAATAATATGCCCGTTTGAATTGAAAAAAAGAAGATGTGTCCGTTTTAATTAGAATAGGAAAAAAGAATATAATGGATTTTAATTAGGAAAAATTGTTTAATAAGAAAATTAGAGAAAAAAAATATATAGTGTATTATAATTTTATTAAGAATAATTTTTTAAATAATAGATAGGAAAAAAATTCATGTGTCAAATTTAATTCGTTAATAAAAAAACTATTTAATTCGACAATAAAAGAAATACACACACACATATATATGTCCGTTTTAATTACGATGAATGAGAATAGAATTCGTAGAGAATAGGTTCTAATTAGGAATAAAATTATTATATTAGTAAAAAGTAATCGGTAGAATTTTAAAATATAGTGTATTAATTATAATTTTATAGGAAAAAGTAATTGGTAGAATTTTATTAGGAATCATTATGTTATTAATGTGTTTTGATTTCCTAATTAGAATAGAAAAAAAATAATGTGACTGACTTAAAATTGTTACTTGAAACCTAATTAACTCAAAGTTCTAAAATACATATGTCAAATTACTATTCGTTAATAAAACGACACGTGTCGGATGTTGATTTAACAATAAAATTTGCAATTGAATTTACAATTGGAACAAATTTAAAATTAAAAGTCTCGCTATTATTTATAAGATTTGTATATTTTTACATAATTTGAAAAGTTATATATCAGAATATCATAATATACATATTATTTTTTTTTAGGAGCTTTGAATGAAAAAATACAGATTAAGCACAATTCTGAGTTCATCATTTTACTTTTTTTCAGTTTCAAAAGCCTTTTAGTTTTTGGTTGCATTGGTATTTTATGAGTTAATTGTAGTACTAAAATCGAACCTAAACTAGTTTTTAGGATTCAAACACACTAGCTATCGACGATTAACCTCGGATTTGAATCAAAACTTAGCATTAAAGTGACTATTATGATTTATGTTACAAGTTCCAGTTCTGTTTTTCTTTAACTTGTGTTGTAAGTTAATTTCAGGTCTTGAGATCTAGTGCTTCGCCTGCGTTAGGAGCACTTAGTCGACTAACAAAAACTTAGTTTGGTATGTCTGAGTATGGATCTACAAATGAATTCATTCACCTTAATTGATACAAGAGATGGCGACGAAATTGAAGCATGGTGTAATTTCATGCAAGAAGATGTTGTCTTTCTTGAACAAGATCAAGACTTCCTCACATTTGTGTGCCATTGAGTTGTACTTTGTGATGAAAGTCACTGCCATATCCCGAAAAATAACATATATATATGCACACATGCATATAATAATCATGTAGTATAAGTATGATAGGAATTAAAATTTGTTGTGATATGTTGAATGTTGTGTAAAATTAAAAACATAAATAACCAAAAAGATCTAGTTATAAAAGTTTTAAACTATGAGGGAGTATTTAAATAAATAAGTAAATTTGAAGAGTTTAATAGTAATTTAGCCAAAGTCCTGTTACTTATCTTCTCCACCGTTAAACATAAAATTTAAAAAAAAAAAAAAAGAGAGAGAAAAAGAACAAGAGATAAACGAAAAGGAAAGGAAGGAGAAGAGAGAAGGAAAAAAAGAAGAAAAAAAAAAAAAGAGTGAAAGGAATTGTTAATAGAATTGAAAAAGACTATAAGAGAATTAAGGATTTCTATTTTGACTCAATTGAAGAGGTATGAACTCAATCTATTTGAAAAAATCTGAAATTACTCTTTATTTTAGTGTCTTTGTTGAGAATTGATAATTATTGTGTTGTGATTAAATTGATTTTTGTTGTTAAATTTTTTTATATGTGTTTTAGTGTTCTTGATTGGTGAATTACAAGTCTCTCTGAAATCTGCATGTGTGGTGTCTAATAGAGTTTTTGGGTTAATTGGATAGTTATATGTTGTAGAATTGAAGTAGATAAATTGTTTCGATAAAAATCAGATTCTGTGTTTCATGTGGTTTTTGGTTCAGGTTTCTTCAGTTGTAGCATCTGTATTTTATATGATTAGAAAGATGTGTGTGTCTAATTTCATATGCTTCAAAAATCTTATTATTTGGAGTTATATAGCTTGAGCTAAGTGTTTCCGAGTGACGGAAGGTCAATCTGTAAATTCTGGGTAGTTGGTCTGCTGATGCACTGTATTGAGTGATATTTTTAATACTGATAAACTCATCTATATGGCATGTATTTTATATGTATGGAAAATAGTATCTACTTTATTATGCTTCAAACAGTTACCAATTGGTAACCTGTAGCTTGATTTATAGAATTTTGAAGATTGATATGTCATGCTATGTATTTTACCTGCGAGTTTTGTACTATAGCACTTAGTTGCCTTCATGGCATCACGTATAGATATATGAGAAAGATGTTACTTATCGGATTTTCTATAATGTTGATAAATGTTATAGGTGAAAGGAATCGGGAGGACGATAATAGTTGAGACGTTTGGGTTGTAGGTGGGTTTTGAAGAGGTAAGTACCGTATACAATATACGATATAATATAACGGTTTCTAATAAACCGTTAATTTGGGTGTTTCTTTAATGCAAAATTATTATATTTATCGAAATTTTATGCGATGCGGTGAAACTGTTTTGGGGATTGGTAAACATTGATTATATATATATATATATTATTGAAAGTTGAGTTGATTTTGGGAATGGGGTTTGAAACGTTTTGTTGAGAGGAAGTGATAAAATACTTCCGTATGGCACACGTGTAGGATACGACCGTATAGCGAGCTATAAGGGCTATCTATTGTCAGGTCTCTGAAACTGATATCATTGAGGGTATGGTGACTTTGTTGTCGTTGTCATTGAGGACAGGCGACTCGTTCTTAGACTTGATCTAAGGACCACGTGCCGAGACATATTACCACGATAAGAAACTATATCCGCTTTATTGAGATTTGAAACTTGCTTTTGTTATTTTTCGCTTAACTTATCATGGTAAAATATCATTGTGAAAAATAATTTTGTGAACATATGATTGAGATTTGGAATCGTTCATTAATCATTTTATGAAACATGATTATTATATTATTAAGATAGTTTTACAACTCTTAGGGGAATAACTTAGGTTGATGTTTTATTAGGACATGCTATATTGCGTTGTGTATTATATTTGGTACTTACGGAGTGGTTTTCCTCCATTCACCCCCAAAAATACATATTTTCTTTTCAGATAGTTTGCGGAACTAGTTTGGCTAGCGTAGCTCCATCGTGCGGGGACGTTTTCTGAAGACACTCCTTCGTCTTTCTTTTATCGGTATAACTCTTTTTGTGTAGATAGTCTTGTACTGACTTGTATATTCTCTTTGTATACTTTTAATCTAGACAATAAAATCCGTATTGGTTGAACTTAAAATGTATGGTTTGCCGATCTCTGGCTTGTGGGTTGTTGGACATTGTTAGAGTATTGTCGATTTTTGTAAAGTCGGAGAACTATATGTGAATAGTAATATAATCATGATCTTTACTATGTTTTTAGTTGTATTTTAAAAATTTAAGGCTTGTCGTAATCCTGGGTTGGGAATGAATTATGATACCGGTCACGATGCGGGTTTAGATCATGACAGTCACAACTCCCTATTGTTTAATTTTCTGTACATATTTGGAGCTCAACACCCATCTCATACCACTAAATACTTTTTTTTTATAACCGGACGAGACCGACTAGAGATACTCTACTCGGAGGTCAATATATATGACACCAATAAAAGATATGAAGAAATATTATTAGTAGTTTAAGAATTCGCTATTGAAGATGTTAATTTGCTGGTGTTAGTTGATATAATATGGTTTTCTCTCAATGTAAAAGTGATGGATCAATGTAATAAAAGTGTCAAAAACAACAACAAAAAAAAACTATGCTTTAATGAAAAAGTATCAAAACTTATATCGTAAAAGAGTAAAAGACTAAGAATATGAATATTATTCTGTTTGGAAAGTCATCCTGTAATTAGATTTTCGTGTGATTGGTGATAATTATATAGTTTGAAGTGTTTGGATGGCCAAGTAATTAATTGTTCTTATGTAATTGCATGTAATTCGGAGACCCAATTACATAGTTTCAATTTCAACCTTCCTATAAGAATTGGTGTAATTATACGGTATAATTACACAGTTTAATTTTTTTTTATTATATTTCTTATTATATTATTTATATTTTATAATATAATATTATAAATATCAACTGTACAATTAAATATTACATTCATAATTACAAAATATTAACCAAACAATTTTAAAAATAAAAAAATTATTTCTACGTAATTATACAAACATGTATTACATCTACTAATTACAAAATCGGGTAACTACACACCACAGTCCAAACAAACCCAGCTAGAACTTGAATAATGAATTAAGCAAGGCTCATAATTTGGGCCTTGTAACTCATATCTTCTTCAGCCTTAAAATAGGCCCAATTTTCCCGACAAAGTATTTAAGAAAAGCGGTTTCCGGCGTGCGACGGCGGAACAGAAGCCACCTGAATTTCACAGAGAGATGGAAACAGCCGATCAAGGAGATGTATTGAATCCGTTCGAGCTCAGGTACTCTGATCTCATTCTCTTATCATCATCGTCAGAAGAAATCAAAAATGAAGAACTCGAAGGATTGAGAAGAAGCATAATGGAAAATCTGGGTCCAAATGGTCTAGGTCTGATTTCAGTCATCGGCATCCCCAACTCCTCACTTGTACTTCGGAAAAATATACTCCCTCTTGCTCGCAGCCTCGCTCTTCTTCATCCTGATCATCGCAAACAGTTCTTAATGTATGTAAGTAAGTGAAACTAATCTTAATTTTTCATATTTTTGGTTATGGGGGAATGTAATAATTCTGGGTTTTGTTTAATTTGAACATTTATGCATTTAGGTTTCATGAATTTCCTTTGTTTATATGATATATGATTATAAATGTGTTCTATGTATCTTAGTTTGTAATGTTCACTAGGCACGAAATTAAATTTTACAGGAGTATAAATTGGGGAGTGATGTTCCTCTAAAGAACCCAGATAGAAATGTCTCGTCTTTCGCAATGCAACTTAGATATTCAGATGTTCTCGAATCGAATAAAGTGGGTGATGATTTGGATTGGGATACAAGTTTGAACCAAGATTATGTAGATACAGAGAGCAATTTTCAGGATATCCAGTTTAAGAATCTTGGAAATGCTTTCAAGGAGCTAGGATTTTGTATGATGAAGATAGGACTTTGTCTTGCACGAGTATGTGACAAGGCTCTTGGAGGCAGAGAACTGGAACAAAGCTTGTTAGAGTCAGGATCGGCAAAAGGTTTAGGGTCGCCTAATTCATTATCATTCGATGTCTGATAGGATTGTGTTGAGAGATATTAGGAGAAAGGGATCAGCTAAAAGACAACCCAGTGATGGATCGTTTGGAATTCATTCTAACTTATGGCAGCAATGGCCTTATGACTATGGCATCTTTACCATTCTGACTGATCCCATGTTTCTTTTGTCGTCTGATTCGAAGGAAAGCGAGTTGTCGATATCTGGTGATATGGAATGTCCTTCTCCAAGTGGCCATTCACATTTGCAAATTTTCAATCCCAGCAAGAATAAATTTTTGATGGTGAAGACCTCTCCTGGAAGTTTTCTTGTTCAGGTTGGGGAATCGGCTGATATCTTGTCACAAGGGAAGCTTCGTTCGACGCTGCATTGCGTTTGCCGGCCAGAAAAGTTGGAAACTTTAAGCAGGGGAAACTTTTGTTGTATTTTTACAACCTTCATGGACGAAAACATTCTGTATATCAGAGGAGTCTGAGCTATTTAATCAGGAAAATTGTCCAACTCAGGACCAAAATGGAGATATTCGGAAGATGGTGCCACCACTCTTGTCGCGGTTGAAGGATAGGATGACATTTGCAGAATTCTCACGAGAAACAACCTAGCAATACTTTGGTGGGAGTGGCTTACAATCCAATAGAAAATAACTCTAAAGATTTTGTCTACTGTAAGGTGCACAATCTTTGGTGATCCCTAGTTTTTTAAAATCGTATCATTGTCTATATTCTGCTACTTGTAGCCTTTTACTGGGATTATTCTCAACTCATTACCAAAACACTTTTTTAATTTTTTTTCTTTCGAAAATGTATGATATTTGACTTGAGACTTTGTAGAAGTGAGGTTTTGCATGTTAGAAATTATCGATATCTAATAGAGCTGCTCATGGAGCATTGCATCCCAACATTTCATAACACACCAAGGGCTCGTCTGCATGATAGGATTGAGCATCGGATTGGTTTCGTGGATCCGATTTGTGCTAACTCGTTTTTCATTTGGATCACTGGATTGAGATAGCCGAAACCTGGTCGAATCCAAAGATGCTCTGAAACCAATTGGGTTGAGAACGGAAATTGAACTCGTTTTTCACGAAACGAACTGGGTCGTTTTTCATGAGTCCGGGGGCAATTCAAACGGAAAATTAGACTATCCGGTATATTCAATCCGGTCATCTAAATGATCCCTAAATGGCTACATCTATGACTAATAGTAATATGTTAATATCTCTGCCTCTTGAGGAAGTTATTTCATTTGACATTTATTACCAGTTTACTCTCATGTTGGGTTACTAACAAACACTCTGCCAACAATCTAGAGAGCTAGATTTACCTGCTCTACCTTTTTTGACTTGCATTAATTTCACTTTCACTGAAAACCCAACACAACATTATTTCACCATTGAACTTTGAAGAAAAAAAAAAGTGAAAACTTTATTTTATCAGAAAAGTAAAAAAAATGGTGCTTGCTTATTTAACCCCAGACACTGAACTAGTGCATGCATGTGCTTGATTTTGTTATTAAATGTGTACTTTTACTAAAAGTAGTTGTTAGTACACTTTGACCAATGTTTTTTCACAACCTAGTCTTCTACTTTTGCCGACTCTTACTGAAAATCACAGTTGTCTTTACTTTTTTCTAAACTGGTGTTTTACTCTCTAAGTAAGAGCTTGTTGTCTCTGGTTAAACATGTTTAAGTCTTAAACAGCTTTTACTTTTGTTATAAATATAAACCCATTGGTTGCTAAGCTAAGCAGTAAAGTTAACTCTAGGATCATTATTTTTTTAAAAAAAATAAGAAAGTGCTTTGAACAAAAACAGGCTTTGAGAGGGAAATGTTAAATGAAAAAGTTTGTGATGTGTGAAATAATTGGAAAAATAATTGAAAGTAAAAGGGAACAAATCAAATTAAGGACATGTCTTCATCTTTTATACGGAGATCGGTGATGTAAAAACAAAAAGTGAAGCTCTATTTCATTAGTATGATAAGTAAATTATTGGTTATTTATATTAGTTTCACACTTTTGATGCATTATATTAAAGCATAATGCATTCTCAAAGTCCCAATGAGTGTGCTCGTTTTGTTTCTGAGCATGTTTCGTCTAATTGTCTTGTTACAGATAAATGTATTTTTTTTTGTCATTTTTAGTTTAAAAAAAAAAAAGCCTCGTGAGGGTATTTGCAACAAAACGAAATATGCTCAAAACACCAAATAAATACATAATTTCGAGTGAGATTTTCAAGGTGTGGCAATGCTAAATTCTCCAATTCAGGATGATTTTACTTTTCACCTTGGTGGAAACAATTCGTTTGTCAAGTTATAAACGATATCATAACATATAAATTTGGTTTTACGAGCCATTTTACAAATTTGAAATTCAATCATTTTAAATGAATACTCCTTCCGTCTAACAATACATGGTTTTTTAGAATTTTTATTTTATCTCAACATAGATAATGTTTTATGCCTAATTTACATCAAAATATGTTAAAATTTTCCTTTTACCTAATTCTTTGTGTCGATAGCTTAAAAGCATGTATTGACAATATGGAAGGTATATAATTTAAGATGATAGTTTGCAATGTTATCATATTGCCTTTTAGAGTTATGTACAATTCACACGATGTGTAAGTGCTCGTCATTACCACCGACCTTCGGGAACTTTTTGCACTATGAATGACAAACTTTAAGGACAATAGATTCATATTATACAAAGGGAAAAAATGACGAAGATCGGACTAGATCAAGAACTATATACAAGAAATATATAGAGAATTAGAAATTGTGCCATCTCTCAAGTGGAAATGGCTTTTTAGCTTTTGAAGTTAGAAGATGAGATGAAGAAAAAGAGATGATGACGCATCCAGGCACGCCTATTCTAGCAGAAGCTATCTGTAAGACAGACCTTTCTACAGCTTTTGTGTCTCAATGAGTTGTTTGGCTTAAGTTAAGGGAAAGAATATTATTAGGGTTCAGTAATGTAATTTTGTCTTTAACCCTAAAAACTTGTCGGGCTTAGATGTTAACAAGACATTAATATAGACAAAATCTAAGAGAAACACCGATTACAATCTCTGTGTTGTCACTACTAAACTGTTAACTAGTCTATGCATTTTCTCAGAATTGTCTCTTGGATTGGATCTCTCTTTCATAATAATATTCTCATCCAAAATTGTGGGCATTCATCAAATTTAAAGGGAGCATTAATGTCATCTAAGAATATAATCCAATTAGGGATGACAATGGATCGATTGGATAGCCGTTCCATTTCCATCCGAATTCGATCCACAAAAATTTTGAAAATTATTATGTAATCCGAGAATACTTGTGATGGATCGATAGTATAGAGGTTTCATCTGGACCCCCGATCCATACAATTTTAGAAAATAATTATATGATCCGAGAATACTTGTGCTGACTGTCCAATCTGATCCAAACTATGGGAAAAAAAATGCTCTGCTTTCATCTGAAATTTAAAAATTATATATATTTATATATAAAATAATTTAAATAATTGATACTAAATCTGTCTACGAATAAAATTAGTTTTATTTTTTAAATATATTCAAAAAAAATATATCTAATAATTATTAATATCTACATATATTAAATTTTGAATACATCTTAACAAATAAAAACATCTTTAAAGATGGCGGAGTATCTTTATCAAAATTAGTATTTCTTTTTCTTTTTGATTTTGCTTATTAAAAAAGTGAGTTTCAATCCTCTGTCATTCCACGTAGCAAAAAAGAAAAATCTTGTAACCCCACATGGACCCCCCTTCTATCTCTGATTAGCTAGCTCTGACCCCACTTTACATCATTTGACCAAAATCTAACCCAAAAAAAATGTTACAAAAAGACCCCTCCTCTTTAAAAGCTGCACAAAACCCCTCCATTACACTTTAAACATACAAAAAAGTCTTCTCTTTCTATCTCTCTCTCTCTATTATTTTCCCTCCTCTGCACTTTTAAGATGGAAGAAAGAGATACGATCATCAACACTACTCGCCGGAAAGACATCAACGTTCCCACCGGAGCCGGATTATCTCCTCATCATCAGCTGCCGGAAAGCCCAAAATTGCCAATGGAGTTCTTGTCAAGGTCTTGGAAGAGTGCTTCTGCTCTTGAAATCTCCAAAGCTCTCGCCGGAACTACTACTACTACTACTTCTTCTTCTTCTTCTTCTTCCACCACCTCTTTTGGTGGCTCTTCCACTTGCACCGCCGCGACCACCACCGCAAATTCTTCCATACCGGAAGATTTCACAACTGAAGAAGAGGAATTACAGCAAATGTTGTCCAATTCTCAGTCTGAGTTCTCTTTCACTTCCTCTGCTACGTCACAGCTAGTTCTCGATCGAATCATGTCACAGTCGGAAGTCTCGCCGTTGACTTCAGGGAGACTCTCTCACAGCAGTGGACCTCTAAACATTGGTGGCGGAGGAGGCGGCGGCGGCTCCTTAGAATCAGAGAGCCCTCCATCTGAAGAATATGAAGACATTGTCAAGGTAACTTTTTTTTTCAGTCATCATTATTATATTCACTAGCTGCAATGCAATCATTTAGAGCACTAAAATAACTACTTAAATATTCCCCTCGTTTCTAATTAATTGTCGTTTTTCAATATGCATAAAGAAAACGACAATTTATGTAGAAGCAGTTACGATCCGTAATGTGCATAGAAAAAACGACAATTTGCATAGAAGAAGTTACGATTAATTAATAACGGAGTACTTTTCTAGTGACAACATATTAAATTGTTTTTTTAATGGTATTGACAAGTAATCTCTGGATTTTTCCTTATCTATAAGTTTAGTATACCTTGTTCAATGGAAAAGTACACAGAAGGTGTTTGAATTTTGTCTTGTTCCATTTATTAATCCTTAAAAGTCATTTCATTTTGAAGATGGGGTACTCATTCAGGCCAAAAGGGACCATAAAATTACAAACTTTTTTTCTTTGGGAGATATAAAAATACAAACTTTAATCTTAATTTGCTGTAATATGTAGAAATATAATCTGGGTTAGTAGTAACATAAATAAATGTTTGATGATTTGAGGATTTCAAGAAGCCTCCAATATTAAATGTTTGATCGAGTGTGGAGGAAGGTAAAAACTACAATAGCTAAAGGATAATGTCAAGTCCCATACATAAATATGTTTCCTTTTTGCTTGGCTATTTCAAGCAGCTTGTCATTTCAATTTATTACCTGAAAATAAGTTTTTCTTGACTCCAGCTCAGGCTATCAGGTAAAAAAACTGAATTTTTAACCAGCCTGCAAACCCTATTTCTGCCCATATTTAATGCAAATACTTTAACATGAATGTTTGAAAGTCATTTTGTGTCCAAAAAAAGGAAACTCATTTTGTAAATGTAATGCTAAAAGATTACAAAACTGCTAGTTAAATGGTACCTTGACTAATTACGGAACAATGTTGTTGAATTATACAGTATTTCCAGAAGCACAACACCGTACAGCCTCTATTCAATAGAACACCTCGGAACAGTGGGGGCAATAACGGAAATACCACCCCCATGGGGTCAAAGACAGTTGGCAGGTGGTTGAAGGACAGAAAGGAGAAAAAGAAAGAAGAAACCCGAACTCATAATGCACAGCTGCACGCTGCGGTATCGGTCGCCGCAGTGGCTGCTGCCGTAGCAGCAATGGCTGCAGCCACGGCTGCTACTTCAGCGTCCGATAATAAGAACGAGCAAGCTGCTAAGACTGATATGGCTGTTGCGTCTGCTGCCACATTGGTGGCAGCACAATGTGTGGAGGCAGCAGAAGCTATGGGCGCTGAGCGTGATCATCTTGCCTCTGTCGTCAGCTCCGCCGTCAACGTGCGTTCTTACGATGACGTCGTCACTCTTACGGCTGCTGCAGCTACAGGTATTTGATCTTGGTTGGTTCTATTTGGTCGACATTATTAATATGCAATCTAACTCTAGGAAATACTTTCGTGCACAGCTCTACGTGGAGCAGCAACATTGAAAGCAAGAGCAATGAAGGAAGTATGGAATATCGCATCAGTTTTGCCAGTTGAGAAAGGAATAAGCGTTTGTGGTGGAAAGACTAGTCATAATAATCATATCAGGACTGCTAATCAGAGCTTTAGCGAGGAATTTGTTGGTCGTGAGAATTTTCTTGAAGTTTGTAATCAGGAGCTTCTCGCTAGAGGAAGCGAGCTTCTCAAACGAACACGTAACGGTAATTTATATCGGATTATTTCACAAGTTAAAATGGTCATTATCTATTTGTTCAATAATATTTGAGATTTGGCAATGCAGGAGATCTCCATTGGAAAATTGTTTCTGTATATATAAATAAGAACGGACATGTCACGCTTAAGATGAAAAGCAAACATATTGCCGGCACCATCACCAAGAAGGACAAGCGTAAGATTTTAATTGTTTCCTAAGTGATTTACCAAACCAATGATGTTTTGTTAATAAGGAATTGTTTATAATTCATGTTGTTTGGGTTGGCAGATATGGTTTTGGAGGTTCGAAAAGACATTCAAGCGTGGCCGGGAAGACACTTGTTTGACGACGGCGGAGAGCAGCGTCGTTACTTTGGACTGAAAACAGAAGGGAGAGGCATTGTAGAATTCGAATGTCGTAGCCAGAGAGAGTACGATATCTGGACTCGGGGAATTTCAAGGCTTCTCTACATCGTGGCCGAAAGAAAGCAGAGGATTTGAACATAATTGTCACTAATTAGTACTTAGAAGGCAATGAATTAGCTTGTTAGATTTTCAGGAATCAAACTAGTTCTACAACATCCTATCCGTCTTCTGTCGATTTACTAGTACTTACTCTTATTCTCTGGATTTCATGGAAAGGAGATTAATAGCAGTAGAAAGTTTGAGAACAGATGTTGGTTATCGATCAATGTATAATCTCTAGCTAAAAGATTTTTCTACACTACATTTTTCAGGAATCAAAGTAGTTCTATAATCTTAGATAATGCAATCATCATATTATAAACACGAGAATAAGTGGTTTTCACATCTCGTGTTTAATTGAACTGAAAAGGCAATCATCATATTAGCCTTGAAAAGCTAGGAATATATGCATGTAGTTACGTACGACAATGTGCGAAAACAGAAAGAAAATGGCATTTACACTATTAGCTATTAAGAACAAAGTAGCAACGGACTTTACGAATCGGCGGCTCTGAATATGGTCAGGAGAGAAAGAAACAGATTGATAATGTCTAGATACAGGGAAATAGCAGCCCAAATGTAGTCATCATATGTGTAACGCTTGATGAGATTGTCTGTGTCGTATATGATATAACCACAGAATATGATCGAAGCCAAGCATCCGTAAATCATCACTGAGATTTTACCCAACGGAAACAGAATCTGCATCCATCAAGATAATAATAATACATTAATTGTCAGTACAGAAAACAAAAGTTACCATCATGGAGATTTAGAAAGTTAAAATTGATGTAAAGGTATTATTATTCTACCTGGATAAAAGCGAATACCATGAGAACCATGAGTGCTCCAAACAAGAAGGGTCCCAGGAAGCTAAAATCATGACCTCTCCTTGCAGCCCAGAATGTGTACAGTGTAAGGCTAACTACCACAACAGCTGTCAAAATAGCAGATTCCAGAATGACCTTCCCTGTTGCCAAAGAATTTCACGAAAGATAATAAGATCAGAAAATGGAACCAGAGAAAAACCACTGCCGAGATTATATGTCCTCGGAAACATTACGAGGCAATTGACAACGACGAAATTTTTCAACAAAAAAAATGAACTTTTCTTGATCAACATTCACTTTTATCGGCTGCATCGCCAATCACAAATAATCATACACTCATGAGGACTTATCAAATAACTTTCTCATATGGATTCCCAAGTTCAAACATTCATGAGCATAGTCCTTTTTCATAAGAAACTTGATTAGGATATTAATTTCATTTCTGATCTCCGATTAGGATTGTAAAACAGGCAATAAGCGTTTACACTAGATTAATACTCCCTAATAAATAACACCATTGCATATGCTAGAGCAATCTACTATCTCATACAGATAATCTATCAATTACCAATATGAATCACATTATATTACTCAATGTGAACTTTCCTAGATCCATCTTTGTGAGTTAATCTAGCTTATCAGATATTAGCCTGTGGTGACGGTTGCATTCAGGACATGAAATACACGATCAAACAAACAAAAGTATCCACAAGTGTCAAAGCATTCATGATCATTTTGCATTTAAAAAACATGTTCAGACTGGTAATTTCATTAGCGTTCTTAGCTTAGCATCGTATTGACAGGACAATAAGCATAAACCATAAAATTCATAAACAAGACTGCCGGAATTCACCAAAGATCACCGATAACGGCAACATAACCATGTAAATGAAGAATATTCAGCCATTGCAAATAAGAATTTACCTTCAGTAAAAGCACATGTCAATCCAACCGCAAACGCCAGAGAGATAGTAAAAATGGCGAGAAGAATATAGTTCACTGGATGCCTCTGGTGATAGTAGTACAACGGACACAAAACTGCAATCACGAAACACAACAATCTCCGATCAAAACGATCTCCAAAACTAAAAAGAGAGAGACGGCAAAATCGAAAAGCATATAAAACATACCGATGAAAGGAGTGATTATAAGGACGATATAGAGAGCGAGTCCACCACTGGTTTTAACAAAGAACTCTGAAATCGGATGGACGGTGACGACAGTAGCGGCGACGGCGATCGTAGCCAATAACTGGAAACAGATGATAGAGTAGACTTTGCGAATAAATCCCCAGCGAAGCTCCGGACTCTCGAGCATGACAGGATACAAAGGCCTAGCGCCGCCGACCTCGACGTCGGAATCATTTTTCCGGTACGGTTGCGTCCACATCTTCTTTGTTGTTGAGAGAGATTGCTTAGCTTATTTAGTTACTCTTCTTCTTCTGATTTTATTATACTTTGCGTGTTTGGATTGAAAGAGAGAGGGGTTTAATCGAGATTTTAACGAGGGAAGGAAAACGGTTTTGTTGAGAAAGCTCGAGAGAAGTCTATACGAAGATGAATATGATGATGACACGTGAATCTCTAATTTTAACGGTTGGTATGTGATGTGGAAGGATAAACTTGACATAAAATAAAATTATCTTTTGAGTGAATTTTTTATCTCCGTCTTAAACATTAATGACAAGAAAATATTCATTTTATTTCAAATTGAAAGAAAATATCTCTTAATCGATCATGTTATTAAACGGTAATATCATTGTACCGTTAAAAATGGTCAGATATCATTTTTCGTTAAATTATTTTACGTGACATATTGATTATTTTAGGTCACATATTGAACTTTTTGATCGGAAGAAGCTGGAGTTTGTTTAAAGTAAATCCATTATGCGAAGGTTCCTAGCTCTTCTACCGTTTTCTAGCTTTATTTATTTAGTTTATCTTTGTATTTAAAAAAAAAATATTTTGAGTCTTTATATATATATTAATATCATCAATTTTAATATATAAATTATATTTATTTTATTTAATAAAATTATTAATTATGTTGGGAGAAGAGTGAATAAAAGATAAAAAAATAAAAAATATATTGATATTCAAAATACGTCATCTACTTAAAAACAAAAATAACTTCAAAAATATCATCTAATATACGAAGGAAAAGGAATATCGTTATCTATTACTCCTAGTAGTAATTTTTTGAGTTACTATTTTGTACCTTCTAGCTTTTCTCATTGTAGTGCATATTTGAGTTTTGCTTCAAAATTATACTTATGAAAAAGTAGTTTGATCACCAGATTTTGGCGTGTAAAGTAAACCTTAGAAGTGTGGATAAGTTAGAAAGATGTTGACATCATCGATTTAAGTAATTAAAAAAGAAGAATTAACATTTGCTTAACTTAATTGAAAGTTAAGAATAAAAGGAGAATTTAATTGAAAGTCAATTGATTATTTTAAATATATAAAATAAACAAAATTAAAATAACAGAATTTAAATCTGTCATTATCAAATGAAGTGGAAATGAACAGTAATTCAGAAGGAAAAAAATTACAATTGTGTTTAGTTTAATTGAAACCCAATTGATAACATATTCAATGTAAAAAACAAATTTAAAAAGTTGACTTCAAACCCATTATCAAAAATTATATATATATATTTTTAAAGAAAAAATTTAGAATTACGTTTGGAGTAGTATCTTTTTTTAAACAATCTTTTTTCTATTAAAAAAAAAATTAAACCTCAAAGAGACATTAATCGGAGGAGGGGCATGTCAGTTGGCCCAGATTCTTTTGATATCGTTATGATTTAAATTGTGTAACTAATTAGATATAATAAATATATTTTAATAAAAAAATATTTTTAAATTATACATGATGTTTCATTTGATTTAAAAAAATATTTAAAAAATATTTTTTTATAAAAATATCTATAATATACATAATTAATTATATTATGATATTTTAATCAAAATATAGTGAAAATAGAGATAGTACCATTTTTTTATAAGACCACCTACCTAAATTGACCTTAGTACATAATTCCATCAATGATCATGTCATACATATGACGTTTATACATATGTCTTTAATTTTTTATTGTATAACATGATCGACCTCCTCTTCAATGCGCATAATTCCAAGCATATTGTCATAGATAATTAATCAAATAGTTATCCACGATCTTGTAGTTGATTTCTTTCAAGTTGTTTATGAAAGGGCCGGCAGCAAATTAAAAGAAAGTAGAGTTAATTAGGTTTTGATATATATATATTTATATATATATATATATATGGATCATTTCCAAAAAAAGCACAAAGTAAACTAAGATAACAGAGCAGGAAACAATAATGGAAAGGGTCACAAGCGGTGACATTGGCGGGTCTCTTCCGGTTGAGAATGTTCAAGCTCTTGCTGCCAACAAGTTGCTAGATAATGTTCCACTCAGATACATCCGGCCGGAATATGAGCACGATCAAGTAGTTGACGACGACTCCAATCACCAAATTCCGGTGATCAATTTAAGCAAGCTTGTAGATGACCATGAAGATGAATTGGCTAAACTTCATTCAGCTTGTAAACACTGGGGCTTCTTCCAGGTGACATATTAATATATATATATATGTATATATATGAATTATATATAGACATGAAAAATACTACTTTATATCATAATAGATGATATTTTGATTTTTTGATTCATTCATATGAACATGTTTTTAGTTCATAATAGGTGGAGTAATTATTAAAAATCGATTTTTAACAATAAATTTTTATTTTTTACTAAGCCTGCAGTTGATCAATCATGGAGTTAAAGAACAAGTGATGGATAAAATAAAGAAAGATATGGAGGAATTCTTCAAATTGCCGCTAGAAGAAAAGTTGCGTTACGCAAAGCTGCGAAATAGTAATGAAGGTTATGGACAAGCCTTTGTTCATTCAGAGGAACAAAAGCTTGATTGGACTGATTCTCTCTTCCTAGTTCCTCAGCCTATTTATGGTAGAAACTTGAGATTCTGGCCGACCACTCCATCTTCTTTCATGTAAAATCCAGTTCTCCTTCCTTATCAAAATACATACTCTCTCCGTCCTAAGTAATTACCTGTCACTTTTCTTCTGCATTAGTATTAGGATGTTTCTAAGACTAATTGTTTAGCATGATAAGGAAGGCATGTAGGCCATGATTATATTTTGACTAATAACATAACCTTTCTAGACATTAAAGTTTGTGATCAACCTAACTTCTACAAAATTTTGAGTATGATCCACTTATCATTTAGGCCAAAACACTTTTTTACGATGCATTTCATTTGTGTCGTAGATGAACCTGATACACTCACTTAGAAGGAGAAGATTTTCATGGGCATAGCATAAAAAACATGTTCTTTTTAACCTTAAACTAATAAAAAAATCAAGTATATATTTTTGTTGCAAAAATCAATCTCTAAAAAGACGACTATTTTGACACCAAGGTAGTAATTATTATTATTATTATATATTTATTTTTTTATAAAGGGTAAATTTAATTAATAAATTAATGTGGGTGAGTTTAAAGGTGTAAACGATCTCCAGGATGAAACTTTAAGCCCTTTTGTTATAAAGAACTGGTTTAGGGAGATTAAGGTAGAAATTAACGGATTAATTGAACGTGCATATGCACGTAATGCCTAATTATCTTGTGTTGCCAGAGAAACTCTTGAGCAGTTCTCATCAGAGGTGTATGCTATTTCGAAAACCCTATTGAGGATGATGGCTAAGAACTTGGGACTCGAATCGGAGAAGAATCTATTAAACTTGTTCGAAGAGGGACGACAAGGGCTGAGAATGGGTTACTATCCACCTTGTGTGCAACCAAAACTAGTGGTTGGCCTCACTCCACACTCTGATCCCACTGGATTGACCTTGCTTCTTCAAGTCAACGATGTTCAAGGACTCCAAATTAAGAAAAAAGGTAAATGGCTTCCGATCAAACCGATCCCCGACGCATTTATCATTAACATTGGCGATATCATAGAGGTAATATTAACAATTAATATTCCATCTTTTGAATTTTTTTATCATACTCGTATCCCTAATTTAATTTTCAAATTGAACAGATATTGAGTAATGGTGAATACAAGAGCATAGAGCATAGGGCAGTTGTGAACTCGGAAAAGGAGAGGCTATCGATTGCAGCATTTCACGGTACAAATTATAAAGCCATGATCGGTCCTCTACTGGAACTTGTGAAGGGTCATAATAGAGCCCGTTACAAAACCATAGCTACATTTCAGGAATATCTAAGGAAGATGTTAAGCTGCAAACTTGATGGCAAAAATATGCTGGAAGAATTGAAACTCTAAGACCATGATATCGTTTTAGGAACCGTTTATTGAACTTGTGAATGTCAAATAAATACTGCAACTCTATTCGGAACTGTTTGATCATCCATCAATGTTAAAAAAAATCTTTAAGGTGCGTTAATATCATGTAGCCACTTTCAGTTTGCAATGAAATTTATTAATCTTTTAATTTTGAAGCTACTAGCTCTTCTCCCATCAGAGAGTTAGTTCATAATGAGATAAATAACTAGAAACATTGAATGCTTCACCCAAAAACTTATAACAAGGCTCCTTAATCAAGCTACTAGATGGGAAGAGTGTGTTGGATTTAGGGGTGTCAAACACGACTAAATGTGAACCGAATAAATATGAACAACCATCCCAACTTGATTATTGTATAACATTCACACACCTCCTATCCCGACTTAGTAGTTAGGGGCGGAATTTAGGTTCGAAAGGTTATGGGGTCATTTATATAAATTTTTAAAATTTTAAGACCATGAGATTAATTTCTATAAATTATAGGATAATTTTAACATAATATAAGGAAGGGAATTTTTTTTCAGTGGGGTCATTTGACCCATAATTATTACCTCTATTTTCAGTGGGGTCAAGACATTAATTTTTTAATTATTATCTCTAATTACTTAAGCTCATTTTTCTTGATATCGGGACAAAATTGGCTAAACATAGTCTAACAGTATTTTGTAGAGGAGAAAAATAAAATAAAAATTATAAGACGAATTGAAAGGTTAAAACTAAAACAGAGGAAGCTATCAGTACACCAAAGAAGTGTCTTACTTAAGCTCATGATTAATCTTGCCTACCACGCACATCCTAATAGAAACTGTTGATCAAATACTCATAATGTACATCTCCATTGATTTGTTATTAATGTATACGCATCTTCGAATTCCAAAATAAGCACAAAATGTAATTATTACCAAGCAGGAGACAAAATGGAGATCACAGAGGAAGTTAAGATCACTGGAGGGGACGACTTTGGATAGTCTCTTCCAGTAGCGAATGTTCAAGCTCTGCCAACAACTCGCAAGAAAATATTCCACTCAGATACATCCGCCCTGAATATGAGCACGATCAAAGAAGTTGACGATGACTCTAATCACCAAATTCCGGTGATTGATATGACCAAGCTTTTAGGTGCCCATAAAGATGAATTGGCTAAACTACATTCAGCTTGTAAACATCGATCAATTATAAAATTGACCTCAAACCGTAAAACGTCACCATTTTTTTTAAAATGAGGTAGACACCAATGGTCTGCCCGAGAATTCATTTTCCGGGCAGTCTTTTTAAATGATAGTGATTAATCATTAATTAGGCTTTAATTATGTCCGTGAATTCATTATTCAGACGAAGTCCACCCAAATTATTATTTTTTCTTTAATTGCTGTGTAATTGGATGGGAGAGTGGGTAATTAATGTTAATCATGTCTGAATAATCAGTTCTCGGGCAAGTTTAAATTAATTTTTTCCCTTAATTATACAATTAAGGTGCTCGGATATGAATATTTGGACAGACCATTAAATGTTCACCTATTAGGATTCGTGTTTATCAATGTATTTCACTCTTATAAACATTGGGACTTCTTCCAGGTGACAAATTAATTAAAATAAACCATTTTGAAAATATATTATAATCATTATTAAATAGAATTTTAACCAAATTGATTATAAATGATTAAGCAGTTGATCAATCATGGAGTCGGTGAACATGTGACGGATAAAATGAAGCAAGATATGGAGGAATTCTTCAAATTGCCTCTAGAAGAAAAGATGAGTTACGCGCAGCTGCCAAATACTACTTCCGTCCCAAAATAAATACAATTTTTTACATACAATTTACATGTAAAAATTTACATGCAAAACTTTGCATCTATTTTGGGACGGATGTAGTAGTATCCAAGGTTACGGATAGGCCTTTGTTCATTCTGAAGAACAGAAGCTGGACTAGAAATCTAGAATGACATGCTATTCCTAATTCTTCAGCCTATTTATCATAGAAACTTGAGATTGTGGCCAACAACTCCCTTTCAGGTAAAGTTTAAACGATTTAGCAAAAGTAGGCCGAAATTTAAACCAGTCTTTAGAAACGTAAAATCACAAAAACTTAAATGGCCCTTCAAACGTTTATAACGGCTTGGATGATGAGGCCCTTAATGAACGCCAACGGGGTAACCTATTATGACTCCAAATATTCTTTGAGATTTTTTTTTTAATAAAATTACAATAGTTAATCCGATAGACGAGTTAAAAGTGTATGATGATTTAAAATCGGTTGACTATTTCCCCGATAGTTTTTGGTGCTCTCCAAAGTCCGATAAACATCGGATATGCATTCTACGTCAGAAATGTAATTGAGTAACTATAACATTAAACGTCTTGTGCAACGATATTCTGTTGAACTAATGCTGATTGTTGTCAGAGAGAAACTCTTGAGCTGTATCCTCTGAGATGCAGGCTGTTTCGAAGACCCTGTTCAGGATGATGGCTAAGAACTTGGGACTAAAATCAGACGACAATCTATTAAGCCTGTTTGAAGATGAGGGAGAATGAATTACTATCCGCCTTGTGTGGAAGTAAACAAAGTTATTGACCTTACTCCACATTATGATTCTAATGCGCTGACCTTGCTTCTTCAAGTCAATCAAGTTCAAGGACTTCATATAAAGAAAGACGACAAATGGATTCCGGTCAAACCGATCCCAGGCGCATTTACCGTCAACATTGGCAATATATCATAGAGGTAAGTTATATTAATTGTAGTATATCTTCCAAAAAAAAATGTTACTCCCTCCTTTAACATGTAAATAAAAACACGTTCTTTTAGTCTAAAATAGTTGTCAATTTGCATGTTCTTCCCATTTTATCCATTGATATCAAATATTCACATTATTAGATGCTTTATATGTATAACAATTAACTTATTTCAACCCATAATTTTTAATTCATTGTAGAACTTAATTTCGTAAGTTATCATTTCACATTCATCTACAATATATATACACATAACACATTTGAGTGATTTTTCATTAAAATGACAAGCGGGTCCGACATCAAAATTTAGTCAAAGTTAGGTTGACTATAACGTCTTTTATAAGGTTATCACACCATATGCACTTTACATAATTAACCCTATCAACATATATCAATGTTTATTAAGGTTATGATAGTTTAATTATACCTTTTGTCTTCAATTTCTTGATTTATGTGAAAACTAAAACTTGACAACTGTTTTAGGACGGATGAGTAACTTAGTTTTTCTATTTGATCAGATATTGAGCACAGAGCACTTGTGAACCAAGAGAAGGAGCGACTATCGATTACAGCATTTCACAGTCCAAATTATAAAGCCATGATCGGTCCTCTGCTAGAACTTGTGAAGGATCATAGAGTTGGTTACAAAACCATAACACAACATTTGAGGAATATGTACGGAAGATCGCAAGTAGCAAACTTGATGGCAAGAATGTGTTGGAAGGATTTAAACTCTAGACCAATATCATTTGTGAATGTCAAATAAAATGTAAACGATGATGTACGGTGTGTTACATTTAATTGCTGATCATAAAACATAGTTTAACTACTAGTAGATGGGAAGAGTGTGTTGGATCTAAGTAGAAACAAACAATAATTAACAATAAGTAAACATATTGCACCTGAGCCTCCAAAGTCTCGGCCTAAACAAGCACCTGTACTACATTTCTCCCCATCCACCAAGTAGTCGGCAACCCAGAACTTGCCCAGTCTCGACCTCCCAATGGGGGATGCAGCTTCAAGGCAAGAAGCAGCCCTCATGATCATAGTATTCAAGGATAAACTGAGCTTTGACCTGATTTGACTGAACCCCTCAACATTAAATACAAAGAAGACATCATCATACTTCTAAGCCCATGATAACAAGGATGATTTTGTCCTTGCATCTGCAAAGTCCATTTTAATTGACATAACAAAAGGTGTACCTCCAGTACAGTACTTTGTCCGGCCACTTTCTGTTTCCCATATATTATGTCTTTATCCTAGACTTTTGTAACAAAGCTCTGCCCAAAATGCTACAGAGTCAAATGAGAATTATTCAACTTCTTTCTTCTATTATTGTTCATATAATTCCTTATTGTTTATTTATTAAATTGGTTGTAAGAGATTTTCAACATCAAATAGCGACCACAGTGGGAGGATAATGTATAGTTTTCTCTTATAAAAACTTACCAGCGTTGACTGAAGATATCAGCCCCTACTTGTTTGAAGAAGAGGAGAGATGCTCAACAGCTCCGTATAAACCACTTAACAATCTTGAGTTTTGTGAAATAGCTCCCTCAGCTAATGGAAGGAAATTGGCGGACGATTTCCTACATGACCAGAGAAATGGGAAAGATGACTCCTTGTCCAAGAAGAGCTAAAACAAGCTAATGCCCACTGAGGTCCCTTGGATCTCGCAGGATAGAATGTGTAGGAGATTGTAACTTGTGCCTAGTACATAATGGCCAACTAACTTCAAAAGAAGCTGAGAGAGAAATTCAAGGCCTTTCAAGAAAAATTTCTCTCGGGCATCCGCCCAGGAGTCGAATGGGGAATCCCAGAAGAAAATTGGGGACATTTAAGGAAATATGACGTCTCCAGGTTCCCCAGGAACATAGTACCACCTTAGCCAAACTCCTTTCTAGCGCATGAAAATCACAAATTGGTCAAGATCCTCTTGAAACATGCAACTACCTAGAGGACAAGAGTGCAGTGCCTAGGCGCGAAGAGGCCCTGAGGAATGTGTTACAACATGCCCAGTCTAATACGTTGGGTAAGCGTAATCCCGCCCTTAGCTGTAGCTTCGGTAGACATACCCCCTTTTTCATTTTGATATGAGAGCTAGCGATATAAAGATGATGGAAATATGAGGATTCTTAAGTGGGCGTATCGGAGGTCCATGGACCTAGAAAGGGCCTTCATCGAATAGTTCAATGTGACGAGCCTTAAGAAAGCCACATATACGGGAACACTGGAATATGGATGTAAACCTGCCCCCTGTTGGAGTAGGTCATCTCAAGGAGCTTGAGGTCATTGAAGCACAGGTTGTAGCTGGAAAGAGAGAGAAGAAGAAATTGAAGGCTGTAGATAACTTCCAGCAAAAGAAACCAGATTTGAAGAAGAAGCAGTCAACTGTAGAAGGACCCGTCTTTGACAATTCGATCGTGGAAAGCTTCTACAAGATGCTAGTAGAGTTTTCGAAGAAGAACAAAGCAAAACTGTGCACTGGAAGGTCAAACAGTCTTGAAAAGAAGTGTTTCTGCAGAGAGGACAAAACAGCACACCGTGAAGAACTAAAGGACTTGGCTGTACCAGCTGTAAAAGTCGGGGACTCATAAGATGTTTCAGAAAGTCTTGCGACAGAATTCATTGCAGACGATCTGCGGACCGGCCGGAGCAAAGTCGGAGGTCGTGGCACATACCAAAATGCTCAGGAAGGTGTCGCCTACAACATCTCTTCGAACAATTGACTCGCAATTCCCTGAATCGAAAAGCCCTAATTCGGTTAGGGTTCTATCTTTAATTTCCAGTCTAAATAGTTAATTTCAGCAGTATTCAATAAATTAGCGTGATGGGTAGCTTCGTCTTGATGAAACGAAGAAGTTCATATGTTCAAATTGGTCTGGAATGATCTGGAAGTCGTAATGTGTGCTCGAATTGTTCATTGAAGAACTGAAATTGGGCGTTTCCAATTTAAAGAATGGCAGCTGAATTCATTGACAGAAAAATGACAAGGATACCTCATTGAAAGTGACTGAAGGTTTATATTGAAGTTCTAAAGCAATCGTGAAATGGGTCTGTAGCTAAGAGAAAGCTTGTCCGTCAAGTAAAACGGCGAAATTCAAATTTATTGTTGTTTTCTTCAAAGTTGAAGTTCAGTGAAGTTGCTAGTAGTAGTTAGATGAAGTTTAGAAGAAGATTCAGCCATGATTGAGCTCAGAACAAAAGTCAAGTCGAAAGTCAACAAAAATGGAGTTTTTGTCGTAAGGAAGAAGATGAAGTTCAGATTGCGTTTTTACAGTTTTACAGTGCTACTCTACTCGAAGACGCGTTAATGACTGAGTCTAGAGTTAAAATACAGTTGCAATAGGAAAGGAAAAATCGAAATCGTGTGGGAGAATACCACTTTTAGTTTTTACTTTACTGTTAATGGTTTCTGGTTTTTCCAAAAGCTAGGCTGTAATTTGCTTTACTTTTTCAACTAGAGACGTCGAGCGTGTTCGACTCTATATATAGGGTCTTTCTGTTATTTGGAAAACAAGTCAAGTGTGCGAATCGATAGAAATCAGAAATTGAAAATTGCCATTTTTCTTCTTTTTACAGTTTTAAAAGCTTGGTTGCATTGGTGAGAGAAACCATAGATTTCCAGAAACCCAAATTAGTTTTCTAGGACCCAAACAATTTAGATACCAACGTTAAGCCTTAGAATTAAGTTTAGCTTCAAATCGTTTCACAAATGGATATGATTACAATTCTGTTTTGGTGTATCGATGTTCTTAATCTTCGTCTTCTTCATTTCGTTTTTTTGAGTTGTGTTTGTTCTTATTTCAGTTTCTGTGTTGCTCTTCCTGTGAGCACAACTTCATCTGTCTTTTGTTTGTCTGAGCTGTGATTGGCAGTATCTTCGTCACCTGTGGTCACGGTCTCAGGAAGTATCCAACAGTGGCATCAAGAGCTTTGGGTGAAATCAGGGACCTGTAAGCATGAACATCGACTTATCAGGTAATAATCATGGGATTTTTAAGTTTGCTGGTGAAGATTATGATTTATGGTCTGCTTTAGCTGGTGATGTTTTAAATGATGTAGGATGGACTGATGTTGTGGTAAATGGAGTAGGAGATTTACCGATTGGGGTTAGAATGGAGGATCTAGGCGAGGATGATAGGAGGAGAAGAGAGCAGATGTTAGAAAAAGATAAGAAAGCCAAGGCATGGCTGAGAAGTTTTGTAGAGAGGACTGTGCTGAGAAAAATTACAGGCTGTGTTAGTGCCAAGGAGATTTGGGATTTAATAAAGCTTGAATATGAAGGAAGTGAGCTGACTAAGAAAATCAGGGGGAAGAAGGTTGAAAAGATGTTTAGAGAGTTCAAAATAAAGGATGAAGAGTCTGTGGTAGAGGCTAGGTCTAGGTATATGGAGATTTTACAGAAGATGAAAACATATGGCATAGCATTTAGCAAGATGGAACAGGTAGAAAAACTGCTTGAGGATATGCCACTGAGGTTTGAGGCAACAGTAGCACCATTGAATAGGGAATTTCAGAAAGATTCTGGTTCAGTTAGTCTAGAAGAGGTATTTAATGCCTTGAAAATCCATGAGAATAGATATGGTGTTAGAGAGGAGAAGGAGGAAGTAGTGGCTGCTTTTAGAGGAGAAAGGTTTAGGCATCAGCAGATCCCACCATTAATGATTCCACATAATCAGTTTTTGGAAGGTGTGGAAGCAGGTACAGGCAACACACAGCCTGAAAATCAAGCACAGGTGCAAACAATTCACTCACAGAGCAACACAGGACAACAAATGTACCAGTCACTGCCTCAGCAACAGTATATGCCTCAGAATCAGCAAGTACAGAATCAGGCTTATCAAGTCATACCTTATATGCAGAGGCCACAGTTTCACAATCATCAACAAGGAATGCCTCAGAATCAGTCTTACCAGCAAGGATATCAGCCCTGGAGATCAAGAAACAATGGTGGAAGGGGATTCAATAATCAGGGAGTAAGAAATTCAAACTGGGGTAGTTTTCCAGTATGCAAATACTGCAAGAAAAACAACCACCCTGAGGCAGGATGTTTCTGGCATGAGGCAGCCATCTGTACCTATTGCAGGAAGAAAGGGCATGTTGACATCATGTGCTACAGCAAGTGGTGTGATGACCAACAAAATCCAATGAGTAGAGGATATGGAAAGAGCCCTCTTGTGCATCTTATGCTGCGACAGAACAGCAACAGCTATCAACATCCAAGTCAGAATGCAAATTTCACCCTCTTAGGAGCTTCTCAGAATGAACCTGTAATGCAGCAACAATACCAGGCAAACTATGCCTCTGGATCAATGAATTCACAGGTAAATCAGTGGCAGGGACCTGGAAATTACCTGTCTGCACAGCCTGTTTTGAACTACAATCAAATGCCCCAGATTGCATATCATCAGCAGAATCAGCTCAGCCCTGGATCTGCTTCAGTTGCTGCTTCAACATAGTCAAACAACTCCCATTCAGTGAGTTCACCAGTGCAGAATCTCAACAGTCCACAGTCAGGACAGTGTTCTGTTAACACAGGAGGAGTAGAGGAAAGTGCCTTCACAGTTGAGGTATGTTCTGCTGTTAGAAATAATGAAAAAGATAATGTGTGGATTGTGGACAGTGGCTGTTCTAATCACATGACTAGGAATGCTGAAGTTTTTGTTGAAAAGTTTAGTGGAGGAATAGATGCTGTTGTTAGGTTTGGAAATGGTGAAACTGTAGCTGTTGAGGGTAAAGGTGTTGTAGAATTGGAGACAAAATCTGGAAAATCAGTGTTGGAGGATGTGTATTTTATCCCTGAATTGGATCAAAATTTGATTAGCATAGGGCAGCTTCTAGAGAAGAAATATGCTGTTTACTTTGAGGATGAGGAATGTTTGATCTTTAATGAGGAGAAGATGTTAGTACACAGAATTCCACAGGTGAACAGAATGTTCAAACTGAGAATGGAAGATGTTGAGGGAGCTTTCTACACTGCAACTCTGTCAGAAACAACAAAACTGTGGCATATGAGGCTTGGTCATTCAAACTTAGATAACATAATTGCAATGCAGAGAAAGGAAGTGGTGAAAGGATTGCCAAAGCTGTGTGCAAAAATGAAATATGTGTGTGAGCCCTGTGCTAAGAGTAAGAGCCACAGGTAAAGTTTCCCTTCAAGTCAGTGGAAGACAACTGAGAAGCTGCAGTTAGTACACACTGATGTATGTGGGCCTATTGAAGTACAGTCAGCAGCTGGCAACAAATACTATGTGGAGTTCATTGATGACTTTACCAGGTATTCATGAATTTTCTTTATGAAAACAAAAGATCAACTGCTTGGGCTGTTTAAGAAATGGAAAGTTCAGGCAGAATCAGAAATAGGCTGCAGAGTCAAGTGTTTGAGAAGTGATAGAGGAGGGGAGTATATTTCAAAGGAGATGAAGGATTACTGTGAAAGAGAAGGTATCTTCCAGCAGATGACAGTGCCATACTGTCCTGAACAGAATGGGGTTTCAGAAAGGAGAAACAGAACTATTGTGGAGATGGCTAAATCCATGATGTTTGCAAAGAAAATTCCCAGGAAATACTGGACAGATGTTTTGCAGCTGTCTACATTCAAAACAGGCTGCAAATTAAAGCTCTTAAAGACAGAACTCCTTTTGAAGCTCTTTTTGGATACAAGCCAACTGTGCATCACCTTAGAGTATTTGGATGCATTGCATATGTCCATATACCAGAACAGAGAAGAAAGAAAATGTCTGAGAAGGCAATTAAAGGTGTGATGATGGGGTATAGCTCTGGAGAATTCAAAGGATACAGGATACTTGATCCTACTACAGAAAAAATAATCATATCCACTAGTGTTAGGTTTGATGAATTAGGTGAGTGGAATTGGGAGGAACCTACTGTGAGCACACCAGGAAAAACACTACATGAGATACTAATGCAACCAATAGTTTCTGAAGTACTGAGTGAAAATTCATCAAATGATGAAGGATCACCAGTATCTCCTAATGTGTTTGTCTATTTTGATGCAAGGAACTCAAACAATGCTAGCTCAATCTCAGGAGGAGATCCTGTGAGCACAGAACCTGTGAGCACAACTCCTGTGAGCACAGGAATCACTGTAAGCACAGGAAGCAATGATGAAATTGATCACACTCCACCTAGAGGAAGGAGGAGCCTGCAGTCAATCTATGAGAGAGCTCAGCCAGCACCTGTGCCTGATTTGACAGAATTTCTGGGAAATGCTGAAGAAGTGATGACTGCAAGCATTGAGCCAAGGACTTATAAGCAGGCAGAAAAGTCTCCAGAGTGGATACAGGCCATGAAAGAAGAGTGGAGGGCAATCACTGACAATGAAACCTGGTTCCTGATTGACAAGCCATAAAATATCAAGGTAATTGATACAAAGTGGGTCTTTAGAGTCAAATTGAATGCTGATGGCTCTGTTAATAGGCATAAAGCTAGACTGGTTGTTAGAGGTTATAAACATGAGTATGGCATAGATTATGAAGAGACATTTGCACCTGTGGTAAGACTAGACACAGTGAGGATGCTGTTAGCACTGGCTGCAAACTATGGCTGGAAAGTCCATCAAATGTATGTCAAATCAGCTTTTCTGAATGGATATTTGGAGGAAGATGTCTATGTTCAACAACCTGAAGGTTTTGTTGTGCCAGGAGAAGAAGAAAAGGTATACAAGCTAGTTAAAGCACTTTATGGACTGAAACAGGCTCCTAGAGCTTGGTATGCCAGAATCAATGCCTACCTACTGCATAATGGTTTTGTGAAAAGTGAGAGTGAGCCAACACTCTACATCAGGAATCAAGGAGGAGCTAAGCTCATACTGTCTCTTTATGTTGATGATTTGCTTATCATTAGGACTGACACAGGTGTGGTGGACAGTTTCAAACAGATGATGAAGGCAGAATTCCAAATGACTGATCTGGGAGAGATGAAATACTTCCTGGGTTTGGAGATTGAGCAGAGGGAAACAGGCATCTTCACTCATCAAAAGAAGTATGCCACAGAGATGTTAAAGAAGTACAAAATGGAAGACTGCAATGGAATAGCAACTCCTATGGAAAATCAGTTGAAGCTGGATTCAACAAAGGCTGGTGAGCAGTTTGATTCTTCATTATACAGGAGCATGATTGGATCACTGATGTACTTGTGTGCCTCAAGACCAGATATTGCTTGCTCAGTCAACATAATGGCAAGCTACTGTGCTAGCCCCTCCAAGACACATGCAGTATACTTGAAGAGAATTCTCAGGTATGTCAAACACAGTTTAAACTTTGGCATTTGGTTTAAAACTGGTGGAAATGGGGAACTGCTTGTGTTTAGTGATGCTAGCTATGCAATGAGTGAAAACTGTAGAAGCAGGAGTGGCTATTGTTGCAGTTTTGGCAATGGTATATTCAACTGGAGTTCAAGGAATCAAACTGTGGTTGCACAATCTACTGCAGAGGCAGAATTCATCTCTGTTAATCATGCTGCAAGGCAGACAGTTTGGCTCAAAAAGATTCTGTCTGATATTGGAGAGTTAAAAGAAAATTGTGTCAAAATATTCTGTGACTCAAGTTCAGCCATTGCCATGGCAGAAAATCCTGGCAACCACTCTAGGTCAAAGCATATTCTGGTGAAATACAACTATGTGAGAGAGTTAGTTGAAAATAAAGAAGTAAAAATGGTGTTTTGCAGGACACAGTTTCAGCTAGCAAACATTTTTACCAAGCCTTTGCAAAAATGGAAGTTTGATGCCTTGACAGAAATGATAGGAATGACTCAAGCCCCTTTCAATGAAGGAGGAGCTGTTGGAGTAGGTCATCTCAAGGAGCTTGAGGTCATTGAAGCACAGGTTGTAGCTGGAAAGAGAGAGAAGAAGAAATTAAAGGTTGTAGATAACTTTCAGCAAAAGAAACCAGATTTGAAGAAGAAGCAGTCAACTGTAGAAGGACCCGTCTTTGACAATTCGATCGTGGAAAGCTTCTACAAGATGCTAGTAGAGTTTTCGAAGAAGAACAAAGCAAAACTGTGCACTGGAAGGTCAAACAGTCTTGAAAAGAAGTGTTTCTGCAGAGAGAACAAAACAGCACACCGTGAAGAACTAAAGGACTTGGCTGTACCAGCTGTAAAAGTCGGGGACTCAGAAGATGTTTTAGAAAGTCTTGCGACAGAATTCATTGCAGACGATCTGCGGACCGGCCGGAGCAAAGTCGGAGGTCGTGGCACATACCAAAATGCTCAGGAAGGTGTCGCCTACAACATCTCTTCGAACAATTGACTCGCAATTCTCTGAATCGAAAAGCCCCAATTCGGTTAGGGTTCTATCTTTAATTTCCAGTCTAAATAGTTAATTTCAGCAGTATTCAATAAATTAGCGTGATGGGTAGCTTCGTCTTGATGAAACGAAGAAGTTCATATGTTCAAATTGGTCTGGAATGATCTGGAAGTCGTAATGTGTGCTCGAATTGTTCATTGAAGAACTGAAATTGGGCGTTTCCAATTTAAAGAATGGCAGCTGAATTCATTGACAGAAAAATGATGAGGATACCTCATTGAAGGTGACTGAAGGTTTATATTGAAGTTCTAAAGCAATCGTGAAATGGGTCTGTAGCTAAGAGAAAGCTTGTCCGTCAAGTAAAACGGCGAAATTCAAATTTATTGTTGTTTTCTTCAAAGTTGAAGTTCAGTGAAGTTGCTAGTAGTAGTTAGATGAAGTTTAGAAGAAGATTCAACCATGATTGAGCTCAGAACAAAAGTCAAGCCGAAAGTCAACAAAAATGGAGTTTTTGTCGTAAGGAAGAAGATGAAGTTCAGATTGCGTTTTTACAGTTTTACAGTGCTACTCTACTCGAAGACGCGTTAATGACTGAGTCTAAAGTTAAAATACAGTTGCAATAGGAAAGGAGAAATCGAAATCGTGTGGGAGAATACCACTTTTAGTTTTTACTTTACTGTTAATGGTTTCTGGTTTTTCCAAACTCTAGGCTGTAATTTGCTTTACTTTTTCAACTAGAGACGTCGAGCGTGTTCGACTCTATATATAGGATCTTTCTGTTATTTGGAAAACAAGTCAAGTGTGCGAATCAATAGAAATCAGAAATTGAAAATCGCCATTTTTCTTCTTTTTACAGTTTTAAAAGCTTGGTTGCATTGGTGAGAGAAACCATAGATTTCCAGAAACCCAAATTAATTTTCTAGGACCCAAATAATTTAGATACCAACATTAAGCCTTAGAATAAAGTTTAGCTTCAAATCGTTTCACAAATGGATATGATTACAATTCTGTTTTTGGTGTATCAGTGTTCTTAATCTTCGTCTTCTTCATTTCGTTTTTCTGGGTTGTGTTTGTTCTTATTTCAGTTTCTGTGTTGCTCTTCCTGTGAGCACAACTTCATCTGTCTTTTGTTTGTCTGAGCTGTGATTGGCAGTGTCTTCGTCACCTGTGGTCACGGTCTCAGGAAGTATCCAACACCCCCAAGAAGCCTGTGCAACTTTGGACACTTGAGCCAATTGCGCAGTTCCTATTCTACGGCTTCCCAGAATACCATAACAGCCACGGAGGATCTACAGAAATTGAAGCAGAGGTCTGATGAGACCGTGAAGGAATTTTACCGAAGAGTCAATATAAACTACGGATAGTGTGAGCTTCTCGCAAGAATTAGTGGCACATATTGTGTTCATGGATGGGGTGAAGTATGAGTCATTGAAATTGGCCTTCAGTAAGGAAGTCTCCTAAAAGCAGGCAGAAGTAGTGCCCAAAGATTGAGTGCCTGCCAGGAACTCCCCTCAAGTAGGAGCACACTAGGTTTCAATGCGCAGAGAAGACACAACCAGACCGGGAAATCGCTACAACCAGGAAAATCGCTATCGGGGGCAGGAGGGCAGCAACCACCTGCCCCGACTTAATAATTGTATATCACCAACACACTTCTTATCCCGACTTTTCTTTTGATAAATGGTTAAATTTTATTAAAAGAATATTTTGTATTAAGGTGGTTGAGATTGCGGGCGACCATATAAATTTCCCCGGAGGATATTAGTCAAGACACGAGACTTTATATTTTTTTTACTATTTTACCCTTTTTAAATTATTTTATCAGAAAATAAAAACTGACCTTAAATTTTTGAGTGTGCGGTGGCTTTAACGGCAAATTAAAGAAAGGGTAAAATAGTCAGCAAACACTAAATCAAGTATCTCGACTAAAATATCTCCCAAGGAATTACTGCTCTCCAAGATTGCTAAAGTTAGCTATTTAGTAAAAGCTCTTACTTAAGTTTTTATTTTGTATATGTGTCACACTTTTTATTCTTTAATTATTGTATAACACCTCTTAAGCTCATAAATTTTTTTTGTTGATTTAACTTAAGCTCATAATTATTCTTGCCTACCAGGCACATCCTTATAGAAAGTTGATCAAATACTCACAATGTACAATCTCTATTGATTTGTGTTATACTCCGAATTATTAATTCATCAGACGTATAATTTTAATTTAATATCATATATATGTGTATTTATTATATAATAAAACGTATGATTAGATTAAATCGATATCGTCATATATTATGTAATGTTATAATATTTTATAAAAAAAAATACTAAATAAATATAAAGACTAAATTATGATTTATTAAATTTAAAAATATATATAATCAATTAATTATAGTATGAGGATGTATTTGAAATTAGGAGAAACTAATATTTCTATAAATTTCCACCACCGTTATAGATTTTTTAAATATATATATATTTGAAAAGTCAAAGTTGGAGAGAAAAATGAAAAAAAAAAAAACAAAAAGAAATAGTGAGAAACAGAGTGATCGAGAGAGCTTGAGAAAAAAAGAAAGAAAAAAAATCAGGAGGAGAGGATTTTGAGTGATCGATCGTACTGGTGAGTTCATTTGCTTTTCATCTCTTCCTTTCCAGTGTTAATCTATTGTCATGGGGGAGTATGTATATATATATATATATATAAGATTGCTAAATTAAATTAAGTGAGCAAATATGATCCTCGCATATGTCTTCTAGAATTAATTTGTTCACAACATCAAGTCTCTTTTTATGGGAGAGTTAGAAACAAGAAAATCTTGTCATGTAATATTTAAGTAATACTGTAAAATCAAATACGTAGGTGTACATGGAGTGTTTGATTCTTATAGTTTTTGCAATGAATTGTTGGTTAAATTGTTAGGATAACTTAAATTAAATTAGATTATAATTTGATTGGTTAGTATATTGAGTTTTATGTTGAAGAATTGAAGAAGAAGATATTTTACAGAAGTTAGTTTCTGTGCCTTGTTTTTTATGAAATTTTCGGTACAAATTTTTTGGGTTGTAGTATCTATTATTTATATGTGTAGAAAGGTGTGTGTCTAATTTAATTTGGTTCAAACGGCTTGTGAATCGAATCTCTAGAACTTGAGTTATGTATTTTTGAATGATGGAAGGTGTGACACCCCCCTTGCGATTTCCCTCTAATAACGGAAGATCACTCGAGGGGCGTCAGGGGTTTCGTTTTTCATACTTATCGATTTAGCAAATAAATCTTTATTCGAGTTTATGTCCTCCATAATATATTAAAACATACTTAAATATCTTAGTTACATATAAGTTTATAACAATAATAAAAGCCACGTTAAGTCTAAGACACATTTCGGCACAAGTGCCGCTCAGATGAGTTATTTAATAAAGATAATTATCATGCTCTGCTCGAGGCTGTGGAGTATTCTACCTCGGTCTCCGAATGAGATCTTATGCTACTAGTCCTCATTGGTACTTCCCAACTATTCGTTACCTGTAAAAACTTTATTCAACGTTTATGAGATATAAAATCCCGTGAGTACGCCGTTAATTATAGGAGGGTTTTTCCCTCCCTTATATATATTCTAGATTCTACCCACGGTAATATTTGAAAATATTATCATGTAATGCATTCACCAAAATCTTACCTGATCGACTAGACGAGTCGATGATTTTAATATTAAATAATTTTATGATTTAGATTCAAAATCAACTTTCAATCAATTCAGGCAATCAAAAATAAGTTATTTATTTCTATTATATGGTAACCACTTTATCCCACTTATCGAACCTTTATCGGTAACTGATAAAGTCTAGTGTCCTTCGCTAGAACAACTACCTTTCTACTCCTCAACCAGGCTCTGGTCAAGTTTCTGAACTACGGCCCGTAGCCCTTCGTAGCCCAGCGCAGTGTCATGACAACCCTTCTATGCATTCCGTAGAACCAGTGTGGATTCCTATCGTGAGTTCCGTCGAACTCAGGAATCGATTTATGTATTTATCCGAGTTTCCCATATGTGGTTACATGTAATAGTAATTTATTATAAATTTTTTTGGATATTTATCCGCTTAATTTATTTAGAATTATTTCCGGATATTTTCTCCCAAATTATATATATATAATTATTTATCATATAGTTCATAATATTTTTTCCAAAATATATACATATATATAAATATCAATTTATTTCTCAATTCGTATATATATATTTGTATATATAATACAACCAATCCTAGATAGCTATTATATATATTATATATACAAACAATATGCATGAAGTACATAATAAAAATATAAACGCCTTCTATAATTAAAAGTCTACTCACAGTAATGAAGACCGTTATTAGCTAATCGATATTAGCTACTTCTCCAATGTCGCCTGTAGTTTCGTTACCTACTAGACGATATATAAAAATCATTACTTTCTAATTTTAGAATAATTGAAATGTCTTGTTGTTCTTCTTTATTGGACTTGATCTTTAATTCATATTAGTGTTTACTACGAATTAAACCGTACTCATCACACTCGTCGTAATAACTCTAAGTTATTTTTAAAACATTTCTTTAATTATATTATAAAATCAATTTTTTCTTAATCTCGTTATTGAATTAAATATTTTTATACCATAAAAATATTTAAGAAATTTGGACAATATTCCTAATTATTTAAAATAATATACTTTAATTTTTTTTTTCATAATTTTTTAAACTGGTTTACTACTCCAAATAATTTTTAAAACAATTAATTACATTAACAATATATCTTTTAACTCTAATTTACCAAAAATCGAAATTAATTAGATTTGTTATCTTAAAATTCCAATTTTCACATATTATGTTCAAAACAAGATTTTTAATCTACTGTAAAAATTTGGTAGGTTTGGGTTGAGTAAAAATGATTTTATTAGGTTCGAAAGATAAAAATATTACTTTTAGGGTTTAAATAGGGTCGTAAATAGGTTCGGGTTTGTAATATGACAATTATAGCATTTGACTAAAACTGGCGCGTTGGTAAATGTGTAATTTTGTAAAAGACAGAGAGGTATATATGTCTTTTAACATAGGCACGGATTAAAAGAATCAGACCGATCCGGTACGGATTGAAATAAACTGAATTAAACCGAAAGAACTGATTTTAAATGCTGTGAAAAGACAATTTAACCTTTGACTTATATTTGACCGAAATAGTACGCGTTGACAGTTTTGTAAATACTTTAAAAATGAAAGGATAAAATAGTGATTTACTATAATGAACTGATTTTATCTCCTGTTATATAAGTGATTGAACCAAATCGGTTCAATCATAACTCCTTCTTCTTTAACCTCGCGCGATCTCTTTCTCTGTCGTTCGTCGACTTCGTCGATTCCGGCAACGACGGACCCCAACCCATATACCAATCGACTCGTTTCGACTCAAGGATCACGAATATGGGGTTAATTTTCCAGGATTCCTCTCTATTCGTCTTTAATTTAGATTTTAGGGTTTGGGTTCATTTTTTAAAAATGACGAATTAGCCTCTAATCTTCTACTATGTTATACTATGATCAATGGGGAGTATTTTAATGCAAAATTCTACGTGATTTGATGCAAGGTTCGGCCGGAATTTACCTTGGAAGGATTCGGCCCGACTGTTCTCGCGGCGGCTTCTGCTCGGAAAGACTCGCCGGCCTCCCACGATGTCTCTGGAACCTCAACTCGGACCAAACTCGGCTGACTCAGTGACGACCGACACTCAACTCGGTCGTGACTCAGTGGTTTTCGATCGTCCAATCACTGTAATTCTTCTTGTTTTGTGTTTGTTTGAGCCTTATCTACGATATATGTTGATTTGAATTGATTCTGCAAAAATCGATTTTTTCTTAACAGTGTAATTATACGACTTTGTAAATTTTGATAGTCGTATTCTTCCGTAAGCTTATTACGGAAGAATTTTGGACTGAATTTTTTATAATTGAGACTGGTTGTAATCTGAATTTGTGTCTTGCGTTAGAACTGAGATTGTCGTATATAACGAGCCTCTCGTCACTTGAGTTATTGGGTTTAACTTAATGAACCTAGGGGAGGCCTCAACGACCCTTGGTAGGCTTTTTGACAATAGCAATGTCATTGTCAGTCTATCCTATTTCTTTTGTGTGAAATTTTTGGCAGGCTTGTCGAGAGAAGCTTGTGGGTAAGGTAGAAAATGTTTGTCAACAAGATAATAGAATAGTTGAAATTGTGATGTCGGTGTAATTGAAAGAAATGCCAAGTTGCCATAAGTCATATTATACCTACTACAGTAGTGGCCAAGAGGATAGATAGATGTTTAAATATTTATTTGTATATGTTAAAATTTATACTATTCTACTATTAGTTTCTTAAATCAATAGCGTTTAAATCGTTACGCGAAAAAAGAAAAAAAAATAACTACGGCTAATGGGAATATCTTATCATAGTACGCGTCTAAATTAGAGTACGAGTGTTACAGAAGGTCAAGCTGACTGGGTAACATATTTGCTGATGCTCAATATTACGTGATGTTTTTGGCCCTGTTAAAACTCATCCATATGGCATGTATTATATATCTATGGAAAACTCTGTATGTCTATTTTATTATGCTTCAAACGGTTTGTCAATTGGAGTTCTATAACTTGACTTATGAAGGTTTAAAGATTGGTATATCATGTTGTGTAAGAGCTGTGAATTTTGTGACTCTGAAAATTCATGATAAATTCAATTAATGGAATTAGACCTTGAAAAATATACCTTTAGAAAGATAAATAAGTCTACTTTCAGTATCTAAAATTGGTTTATGGATTGGCTATGGTTATGAATAAATGGAGATTTTCTTGGTGAATGTACTCACCCTGAAATTTCCAGGATGTATGATTTGTCGTGAAGGCTTGTTGTAATGTGTTGTTATATGAAATTGTGTGCGTTCAACATGACACTTAGGATGCATATCACACACTCATGACATGCTCATATGTATGACATTTATTGGCCTATGGAAATTGGTACATCATTTTGAGAATTAGAAATTAACGAATCATTCGTCATCGAGTAGGTGAAGTCAATTGAATGGTTGATCGTGATTAATCCTCTGTTTTTAGATTGTATCGTCGAAAAGGTAAGTACCCGATACACGATATACTAATATAACGGTTTTCTAATAAACCGTATATCTTTGGTTGCTATATATATATGCTTGAAAGATTTTTGAGAAACCTGGTTGTAGAGAATCAATTATTGCATAATGATTTAATTGTCGAAATAATATATTATGCTGGCTTAATAAAATGTGATTATTGAATTGAATTTTGGAATTTTGTTGATTAATTGGTTTTGAAGCCATTTCAACCATGATTTTCATATTATTTAATAAAAAAAAGAAACGACTTTTAATTGGATTGAGAAATGATTGTGAATTAATTCCTAGGGATAAATTCGAGTTTATTGGTGTAAATGATTTTCATATAAATTCCTGAAAATCAATTCTGATTCTAGTCTTTGAGATTGGATTCGTGATGATTCATTGAGGGAAAGTATAATTACTTCCCATTGGCACACGTGTAGGTTATGGCCATTGACCGATTATATGAGACTATCTATTGTTGGGTCCCGTCACTGTCTATCATTGAGGATAGAGTGACCGATTTGTAACGAACGGGCCCACGGTGAGGTCGAGGTATGTTTTGTGCTAACCAAAACCAAAAGACGTGGTAAGGCGTATCGTTACTGTACCTAGACAGGATCTAGGTACCACGTGCTAACCGACCGACTTGGTTAAATGTCGGAGCTTCACTGGATTAATAAACTATTTCGATTTTGCTCAATTCTGACTTGATAAAAACCACTTTAACTGGTTTGGATTTTAAATCGATAAATCCTTATTTTAAAGCGGATTTGGATTTGTGAAGTATAAACTATGATGAGATCTGATAAAAAAAATTATAAATATATTCACTCCGTATTCGAGATAAATAAAGCTTTAAAAAAATCTTTTGATTGGTTTTTGAAATTTCTGTGGATGTACTGGATATTGGTCTACCTTTATATTATTATATTTGTATTTGGTACTTACTAAGTGCGTTGTCACTCATCTAAATATTATATTATTTTTTTCTTGCAGTTCATAGAATAAGTGGTTCGGGGAAGCGTATGATGATTCCGAGTTCATCTTTCTTGAAAGATATATATTCTTTTTATTCATTCTTCCATTAGTATTTGCTCCGTGTGGGTAGAATAAAATATAAATGTAAATAAATTATAATAACTTAAATAATTTATTACTTGTTAATTGAAGAATTGTATTAGGCTGGTCTTAATCTTCTGTCGAGAAGATTAAGACGCCGGTCACGGTTAGGGGTGGTTTTCGGGTCGTGACATTTTGTGATTAGTATATATGCATTTTCAAATTCCAAAATAATCGAAAAAGATAATTATTACTGAGCAGGGAAACAAAATGGGGACGGAGGAAGTTAAGATCATCGGAGGGGACGACTTTGGCGAGTCTCTTCCAGTAGCGAATGTTCAAGCTCTTAGGTGCCAACAACTCCCAAGAAAATATTCCACTGAGATATCACTTTTCTAAAATGTTAAAAAAAGATGATATACGGTATATTAGATTTAATGCACGATGCATAAAACATAGTTTAACTACTAGTAGATGGGAAGAGTGTGTTGGGCCTAAGTAGAAACAAACAACAATCCGAGAGTTCACTAGAATATTTTTCTCGAAGATGACAGTTCACTAGAGTTAGTAGTAGAAACAATAGAGAAAGTAAAATAAAATAAGAGTTGGTAGTATAGATTCATCAGAAATTATGTTGGCATCAATTTTTGCAAACCTCTATGTTCAATTAACGAATGAGCTAAATATATTGGACTTAAAAAGCCTTAGACTGAAACTTCCCATTGGGCCTAGAGGTATTGTAAAATATGTCATCGTGAAAACCCTAGATATTTTTTTTGAATGCGATGAATGTTAGGAGCCGGTGAGATCTGTAATTCACGCTTCCTAACGCAAGTTTTGGAGGCTCAGAAATGGTTGAAAATCAACATAATGAAAAATTATGTTTGGAATTGATAGCATCATGTCGAATCAATGATTTATCAGAAATGTAAGTAATTTTGACTTCACTTTTTTAATTAATTTTCAAATTATGCTTTAGATTTTCCTTTTGTATATAGTATAGCTAAATTAAGATTAAAAGAAAAATATGATCATAGTATGGTATTCAAATTTAAATTGTTTGCTTCTAGCTAGGAACACATATGTTTTGTTTAAATATTTTGATACCGATTAGGTCAAACTGGGAAGAATGCGTTAAATCGCGCCTATAATTGATTAGGCGCCTAAAGCATTTGAGATTTCAAGGGCGGCATGGTACTCGATTGAAGAAATCGGTATATCGTTGTTAGGGGAAATTATAATTGTTTTATGTTTCCTCCGGATTTAGTATTCTAGGTGATTGCAGTACTTGCATAGAAATAGAATGCAATTCTTATAGCCTCTTCTAAGTATTCTTAGCACAACCTCAATACAGTTGATTTGGTTGTGTCCGACTTGAAATGTCTAGTTGGCCAAAACTTAGTAGTTATAAGTTCTCCCAAGTTGACCTTTAGGGCTGTTGAGCGGGTCACAATGCTATTCCATTTTGCCTCATTTAAGGCTTAGTGCCCCACACAAGGATTTCTAGACTCACACTTTGTGACTCAGGTTTATTTGGAGATGTGATTTCTCATGACATGCTTATCCTCACGAGTCTTTGAACAGTTTGTTAAAAGCTCCAAAAGGAAATTTCTTGTATTTATAGAACTTGTTAGTTGTAGATTTTGCTATGGAGGATTAGGTTGACCAAAATGTAAGTGCACAGACCATACAAGAACTTACAGTAACTAATTTAGGCAAGCTGTCCGTTGGAAATTCAATCTCTCCACAGTTTAATCTTCCTTCGGTTAGCTAACTAATTTGAGTCTCCCTACTTTTAGGAGTATGAAATTTAGGAAAACCATTATAATTTCAGCTCCACCTTTCAGAATTCAGAACCCCACGTGAATTTGATAGCAACTATAAATGTAGATTTTCTCATACTAATTTTCTTAATTTTTGTCTGTATTTTCTATCCACAGCAAAACTCACCCAATATATGTCCGGTGATAGACATGCGCTGGCAAGATGGAGGGCTCATATACTTGCACCGGCACCATATCGTTTGCCGTGACGTCAAGCTAGCGAACCTCCTGATTGGCTCCAGCAACAATGTGAAGATTGCTGATTTTGGTAAGGATCGAGGACTTAATAATTAGTTGGTTAGTTTCTTTTCATTTTCCTTTTTAAAGTACTAATGATTAAACCCCTGGTCTATGGTTTTAGCTAACAAATTATAATATTGGAGATATGATGCATCTTTTACCTACTCAAAACTAGAAACCTTACATGAACATAATCTCCTATTTTCAGAATCCAAGGTGAGATTCTATAAGGACAATTAAGAAGAAGAAGAAGAAGAAGATGAAAATGACTCAATTGATGGGTGAAGTCGGAAATCATACATCGAAAAACTTGTTATTTTAATTTATTGTTCTGCAAAATCTATAGTTTGCCTTTTCCATTGAGTTGAATATCTTGAAATTTCTCCCGTGATAGGAAAGAAAAAAGCAAAACTTATACTTATATTCACATGTCAATGTTTTTCTTTCGTTTATAATATTTTAGAAATTAGATTCATGAAGGATCAGTGGGTATGTGCTCAGGTTTGTCAAATCAGTATAATCCTAAGTGCGTAGGTATATTTTTGTGATTGATATTCATTTGTGAATTTCTAAGTAAACACAAAAGATAATTACTTAGCAGGCTCGAAGACAAATCAAATTTGAGACTCAGGAAATTAAGATCATTAGCGGCTGGGACAACTTTGGCGGGTCTCTTCCGGTTGAGAATATTCAAGCTCTTGCAGCTATAAGAATTAAGAAAGAATCAATTTGAAAACTAAATATTCTAATAGAGAATCAAAGGAATCAAGATCAAATCAGATCATATCGTACATTCAAGATAAGAAGTGATGAGAAGGCATCTCACGTCTATAAATAGTGGACTCATCTCTCATTTTCACAAAAACAACATTCATGGAGAGAAAAATTAGAGAGGGAGAGATTATCCACTCAGACTTTGCTTGCTATCATAGATTCACCAAATCAAAAGGTTGTCAACAAAGAGTCGGGAGTATTAGACTGCCGGCATAGTTGAATAGGGTCCTAGTGTAGACATCATTTAAATAATTTGATTAAGAGTTAAAATCATCTCTTGATTCGAATCCATTTCAATATCATTTAATTTGATCCAATCATAAGTCGCATATCACTATCATTTCACACGAGAGACTTATTCATCACAACTTACTATATTTAGTCAAATCATCCCACTGTAAATTGTTTGAGACAATATCCATTGAACTGAACTAGTCCACCACTTAAGAATAATCATTTTAGATTATCGATTAAAATATTCTTTGGTACCTTATTGTAATCGATTGTTTATATTTCAAGTGATTACGATAATGATTTTTGTACTCGCTTGTTGAATTGTCACATTAAATGATTTAGTCGAAAAATAATTAGTACTATAAATTCCATATATATTAGATTTAATGCACGGTGCATAAAACATACAGCAGTTGTGAACTCAGAAAGGGAGTGGCTATTAATTGCAGCATTTTAATTTCATGGTACAATTGAATTATAATGCTATGATAGGTAATTTACACTATAAACAAAATGCCATATAGCCACGGGCATTCTTAAAGTAGTAGCTATATGTACTCTATAGTCACGAAAAGAAAAGGACGTTGGAAATTAGAAAAAAAAACGTAGCTATAGAAGACTTTTACCTACGCACTTGATTAGTCCGAGATGGTAAAGATCGATATGTCTACTAACTATTAGGAAATCGTAGGTATATGATTGAGGAGTGGGTATTGATTAGCAATACCTAAAAAAGACGAGAAGTCTTATACCTGTGATTGACAAGCCTTTGCTATTGAAAGAAAAAGTGTAGCTATAAGGTGGTTAATTGCTACGCATTTTTATTGACTCGTCGCCAAAACTGTCATATTCCTAGGTTAAGAAATCGTAAGTACATGATAGAAAATCACGACTCTTTATTATTAATAGCTACTACTTTGTGACCAATACCCACGTAGAAACGACTACAACTATAGAAACAACATATTGGGATCTATAGCTACAATTAGTTAATTAATGTACACAATTGGATTGGTTTCAGTACCGTAAAATGATAACATAAAATAATAACTGGGTGTGGGTTAGGCTTGGGTTTCATTTAATTGAGCAGAAATTTTGGAAAACTTGTCAAATTCTTTTTCTAATTATTACTTAAATCAACTGAACAAAACTCTTATCTTTTATCTTCCTCATTTCACGCAACCTCTCGACAACGACCATCTCAATCCTTCGACCACCACCACTCTACGCCGCCCAAGCCCACCTCCGACCAACGCCACACTCTCGGTTTACTCGAACCCAAAACCCCCAACCCAACCGCAACATTCCACCGCCCTCCACAAGCGCCATCCATCTTACTTCTCTCTCCTTTTTATCGCCAGTCACCACTCTCTTCTCCCCACCGCTCATCTCTCGACTCAAATCTTGCTACCCCAATCAGGAGAAAATCTTGAAAACAATCTATGAGACTGTGGATAGACGATACTCAATTATCAACAAATTGGTAGTCTTTGTTGCTCAATTTCCTTTGAATTAAAGAATGGCATCCGCTCTTACCGGGTGCCAAGTTGTGAATTAATTAGGCGACTATCGTCGGTCGGGTTATTTAATTTTGCAATAATGTCTCCAGAATTTGAAGGAGTCATACTTCAAGGAGGTTTCGCTCCAAGGGAAATCACCACTTCAGAGTCACTTTGAATTTTATCCGATTGAGACATCTGCTATAAGGGGATGGATTCTTAAAGATGTAGGAGACAAGTGGAAGGACTGGAAATCAAATTTAAGGGCCAAGTATTTTGATGAAATATCCGATGCATGTGAGGTTTCTAAAAAGGCTGTTGAAGAGAAAGCTGTTGACCAAACTCAATTCGAAACTCTCTTCAACTCTTGGAGGACCGATAAAGCAAATGTATATATAAAATTATGTCGTGTTCTTTATGCGGTTCGCTTCTCTTTCAATTTTGATTCATTTCAAATTATTTGGGACTAATTGGTTAACTTTTTAAATTACAGTTTATGAAATTGCTTCCACCTTCTAAAAATCGTCGGTAAAAAAACTATACCAGTAGTTTATTGTTTGGATATAGCTACAGATAAATCAGGTAGTTAAATATATTAATAGCGACGGGTAGCTAACAGTTGATAAAATGCTATTACCTTCGGTTTAACACGATTTAGTAGTAGGTGGAGAGTTTTAGCTACTAGAACATTGACTACGGCCAAAAGTCCGTCGTAACGGGGTATTTTAGAGTAGCTATAGGGTTTGAGGGCTATAACAACGGTTAAATGAATTATACCTACGTTTTTTAGGAGCGGGTAATTGGCATTTTGTTTGTAGTGTTACCAGAACTTGTGAAGGATCATAATAGAGCCTGTTACAAAATCATATCTAAGGAAGATGTTAAGCTGCAAACTTGATGGCAAAAATGCTGGAAGAATTTTTTTAATTTTTTTTATACATTTAATATAAATTTATCCATCTAAAATCTGTTCCTTAAAAGAGTCGAACTAATGACCTCTCGAAAAAGAAAATGCCATAATCATTGAGCCACGCTTTGGTTGGCATACGCCGGAAGAATTAAAACTCTAATTAAGACCATGATATTCATTTTAGGAACTGTTTATTTATTTATTTTGAACTTGTGAATGTCAAATTTAAATTATTGCTACTTATCGGTCAATGATAATGATAAATTATTGCTCCACATGGACACTGTGCGATCATCCGTCAAAGTTGATAAAACCCTTTAAGTACGTTATTATTATGTAGCCATCTTCAGTACTTTGCAATGGGATTTTTTAATGTTTTAATTAAGAAGCTCTTCTCTCATCTAACAAACAGCTAGTGTAGATACGAGTGTGTGTGTTTTTTTTTTTAATTACATTGCAATTTATGCGGATAACACAACTCGAACCCCTAATTTTACTAATGAAAGAGAGAATGCTCATCAATTGGACCAAACCCTGGTGTGCTATATACGAGCGTGTTGGATTCAAAGAAATATGATAGAAACAAAAATAATCCTACTCACTACATCGATAATTTATCATGATTCCTGTAGTTTTTTATTGTATAACACTAACACACCTCCTACTACTCAGTACGTACATAAATAATTTATCATGCCAACCAACCATATGCTAAACAATTCGTGACGTTTTTAATTTCTTCATTCAATAACCACCTAGTACTCTTAATTGCCTCATAATTAATCATGCCCCACGCAAAGATTTATAGAAAATTGATCAAATACTCATCACACAATCTCCATTAACTTCATGTGATTGATATATGTACCTCTGCGAAGTCCGAAATTTGCGAAAAAGATAATTATTAATGAGCGGGAGACAAATGGAGATGGAGGAAAGTAAGATCATGAGAGGGGACGACTTTGGCGGGTCTCTTCCGGTAGCAAATGTTCAAGCTCTTGCTGCCAACAACTCGCTTGGAAATATTCCACTCAGATACATCCGGCCGGAATATGAGCACGATGTAGTAGTTGACGAAGACTCCGATCACCAAATTCCAGTGATCGATATGAGCAAACTTGTAGGTGCCCATGAAGATGAGTTGGCTAAACTTCATTCAGCTTGTAAATATTGGGGTTTCTTCCAGGTGACAAATCAATTAAAATAAGGAATTTTGAAAGATATACTATGATCATTAAACTCGAATTTTAACCAGATTGATTGTTAATGTTTAAACAGTTGATCAATCATGGAGTTGGTGAACAGGTGACGGATAAAATGAAGCAAGATATTGAGGAATTCTTCAAATTGCCGCTAGAAGAAAAGATTAGTTACGCGCAACTGCCAAATAGTGTCCAAGGTTACGGACAGGCTTTTGTTCATTCTGAAGAACAGAAGCTTGACTGGAATGACATGCTATTCCTAATTATTCAGCCTATTTATCATAGAAACTTGAGATTCTGGCCAACAACTCCCTCATCTTTCAGGTAAAATCTAAACAATTTAGCAAAATTAGGCCGAAATTGATGCAGTCTTGGAAGAGAAAAATAACAATAAACTTAAATGGCCCATCTGACCAATTTAACGGACTCAGATGCAGCCCTTAATGAACTCCAACCGGGTAAATCCATATTGACTGAGAATATTTTTTGAGAGCTTTCCATTACGATAGTCTCTGATCATAAACGAGTTAAAAGTTTTTAAACGAATTAAAATTTGTTGACTTTTTCCCCGATGGCTTTTGGCGCTCGCCAAAGTCAGATAATCATCGATAAGCATTCTATGTCTGAAATCTAATCGAGTAACTATAACATTAAACTTTTGCAACGAAATTCTGCTGAATTAATGTTGATTGTTGTCAGAGAAACTCTTGAGCAGTACTCATCTGGGGTGCAGGCTGTTTCGAAAACCCTGTTGAGGATGATGGCTAAGAACTTGGGATTAATTTCGGACGATAATCTATTAAGCATGTTTAAAGATGGAGGACAAGGGATTAGAATGAATTACTATCCACCTTGTGTGCAAGCAAATAAAGTGATTGGCCTTACTCCACACTCTGATGCTAATGCGTTGACCTTGCTTCTTCAAGTCAATCAAGTTCAAGGACTTCAGATAAAGAATGACGGCAAATGGATTCCGGTCAAACCGCTCCCAGGCGCATTTACTGTCAACATTGGCGATATCATAGAGGTAGCTGGGTTAATATAATATACTAATATTAATTAATTGATCCTCCCTAAAAAAAAGGTTACATAATTTAGTTTTCTTAATTGATCAAATATTGAGCAATGGTGAATACAAGAGCATTGAACACAGAGCAATTGTTAACCCGGAGAAGGAGCGACTATCGATTGCGGCATTTCACAGTCCAAATTATAAAGCCATGATTGGTCCTCTGCCCGAGCTTTTGAAAAATCATATAGTTGGATACAAAACCATGAAAACATATGAGGAATATCTAAGAAAGAGTGCACGTAGCAAGCTTGATGGCAAAAACGAGTTGGAAGGATTCAAACTCTAGACCAATATCATATATGAATGTCAAATAAATTGTGCAACTACACATTGTCAGGTCTTTTAATTTATTTCCAATTCTAAAATGTACTAAGATGAGATATTCGGTATATTAGATTTAAACTCTAGAGACCAATATCATTTGTGAATGTCCAATAAATTTTGCTACTACATATTGTCGATCTGGTCTTTATCTTTTGATTTTTTTCCACATATAAAATGCAAAAAGATGATATATACGGTATATTAGATTTAATGCATGATGGATAAAACATAGTTTAACTACTATTTTTTCTGTCTCTCGATATATATTTTTTAGACTATTTATTTTATCTCAAAATAAATAACATTCATAGCTAATTTATATAAAAATATGTTAAATTTTTTCTTTTATCTAATTTTATTAGAATACATAATATTACCTATTATATATCTTTATTTTATTTTATTATAAATTTTTGAGAAATTTGATCCTTCTTTCTATTTTTTTTTATTTGGATTTTACGACTCATATTGAAATTTTTTAATGTGTCTTGCAAAATTCGGAAGGTTCGTTTCATGGTTTGATTTTGAAACTCGAAAGCCGTTACAAAAACAAAAAAATTTCTAGAAGATGATTAATCTGTTCTTTTCTATTCTTTTTAATCTGAGTCTTTGTACTCTTTATTTTCCGTTTGTCCCTCCTATAAAAAAAAGTAAGTCTTTAATTTTTTATTGTATCACCGCCTAAAATACTCATTATTTTCCACAATCTCCATTGATTGTGATTGATATTCATTTACGAATTTCTACAAAAACAAATAAAAAAAAAACAATTTCTGGGCAGGAGACAAATTAAAATGGGAACCGAGGAAATTAAGATCATTAGCGGCCGGGGCGACTTCGGCGGGTCTCTTCTGGTTGAGATTGTTCAAGCTCTTGCTGCCAACAACTCGCAAGATAATAATATTCCACTCAGATACATCCGGTCAGAATATGAGCACGATCAAGTAGTTGAGGATGACTCCGATCACCAAATTCCAGTGATCGATATGAACAAGCTTGTAGTTGACCATGAAGATTAATTGCTAAACTTCACTCAGCTTGTTAACATTGGGGCTTCTTTCGGGTGACAACTAATTAAACTACACCATTCAAAAAAGTTATTCAAATTGAAATTTACAAAATTGATTATTATTATTTTATGAAGTAGTTGATCAATCATGGAGTTCCATAATAATTTATTCAACACATTTTTTATTACATATACATTAAATATATGATAATATTTATTAAGTCTTGTTGATCAAATTACTATATTTGTCTTTATTTCCTTAATTTATGTGAAATTTTTTAGATTTATATTTAATTTGGGACGAGTTAAGCTCGGGTCATCACTCACTTAACCGAGTCTTGTCCGAGTTAGCCGTCCAGGAGCATCTTCGACCTCGTGCGAAAGTAACCGAGCCACAACTGGCGAGAAACTCGGTGGCCAGATTCTTTGAGGTAAACATCCGACGCTTCCTACAGTTAGAGCATCTTAATTTCAGCATAGAAATACTCCCCAGTGAACGTAGAATAACATAGTAGAAGGAGAGAACCTAATTTGAACATTTTTATAACTCGACCGTAACCCTAATTTTCAAATTTAACGAAAACGGAGAAGAATTAGGAAAATCTAACCTAATATTCATGATCACGACGTCGAGAAGATTTCATTGGTACCGGGATTGTGGCGATTGGTGGCCGGAATCGCCGGAACCGAGTTGAGGCAGAGACGGAGTTCGTCGGGGAGAGAGAAAGCATTGTGAGGTTGAAGACGACGATCGAGTGATTGAACCGGTTAGTTCAATCCTTTTTATAACAGATCAAACCAGTTTAAATGTTCAAAGACTGTTTTATCCTTTCGGTATGGAAAGATTGTTTTACCCTTATGTTTTAAAAATAATTACAAGTTTGCCAACGCGTTTTCAATCGGTCAAATTTTAGTCAAAGGTTAAATCGTCATTTCTTATTTTTAAAATCGGTTCTGTCCGGTTCATTTCGAATCAATCCGGTTCAGGGCCGAAACCAGGATTTCCGACCCTAAACTGAAACCATAAAAATAATATTTTTATCTTCTGAACCTAATAAAATCATTTTTACTGGTCTCGAACCTACCAAATTTTAACAATAGGTTAATTATATTATTCTAAACATAAATATATAAAATTTGGATTTTAATGGAGACCAAATTTATTTTATTTTGATTTCTGAGTTAATTAAGATTAAAAGAAATGATTTAAATGTAATTAAGTATTTTCAAAATTATTTAAAATAATATTTCAGTTTAGAAAATAATGAAAAAATGATAGAATATTATTTTAAATTATTTGGAATATTATGTGAATTTTTAAAATATTTTTCTATTATGTAAATATTTAATTAAATAATTAAACTAAGGAATTAATTTTAAGATAAAGATTAATATAGGATGAAGTAGATAAATGTTTTAATTTTAAATTAGGATTACTGCGACGAGTGTGACGTGTAGGATTTAATTCGTGTAATTTTCCATTAAGCGTTAGTACGTATGAAATTAATAATCGATATTTCGATAGGTCGATAAATTGCAACGTTAATCGGACGGAACGAATCGAGGAGCTATATAAGGTGAGTGTTACTTTCATTTTCTTTCCGAAGAATATGTTGATGCTTTATGAAATATATACATTACTATGCCATAGTTTCCGATTGTCTCGCTATTTTATGATTTAATAAATGTATGGCTAAGACAAGTATTATACTTTAAAAAACTGGAGGAACCTTCATAAACCCTAAAAGCAAAGTTTCCTTTACTTCTTAACGATTTAAAAGTAAGTTTGTGGCGACCCAATCCATGATGAGTACTTGGTCCTTGTGACCCCATGTTGACGGTCTGATCAGAGGGTACGACACTCCTAGTATATCTAGCTGGAGTTTTTATTTGTGCCCATGTTGACAGGCTGACGGTACACTCGCCCATGCTGACGGGTTGACGGTACATTAACGTTTCAAAACTGATGGAGTTCGACGATTTCTAAAAATGTTTTATGATGATTTGGTTTCGGAAATGATAATGCAAAGTTTATTGATGACAAAATGATTTAAGATGTTATGATCCAAATGTTTTTACGTAATCAATGCTTCATTAAATGTTTTCAATATAAAACCTCACTAAGCATTATAACTTACCCTTTTCGAAAAATATATGTTTCTCTCCAGTTTTCATGAAAAAGTAAAGGTCCGGATTACGAGGCATCAATAGGGTCCGCGACGAATAAAAGCAATACTTAATTGCTAAAATATCTATAGATTACACAAGATATATGAGTATTCAAGATCAACAGACAAGTAAACGATGAGATCATGATCATCCTTGTCTATAAATAAAAGATCTATGTCTCATTTGCAACTTGCTCAAAAAGGAGAGAGAGAGTGAGGCATATATAAAGAGAAGAAATAAACTTTGCCTCTGTATTGCCCGATGTAGCATCAATTCTTTTATGAGTTCGATCATATAAGCAATTAAATCAGGATTGAGAAGTTGAGATATTAGAGGGCGTAGGGCTATAAAGATTGTATTCGGAGTGACATACTACAAACGAACCTTAAACAAAATTGTTAGGGTTGAAGGTGAGACTTACATCAAGAGGATAATTAAGCTTAGAGTGATCTATTGCGACAGACCTCTGGAGCGGCTTTGTACCCGCTCTTGACAAGTATCATCATTTCGTACTATGAGCTCGTGGTATAGGATTGAAATCCACCCAATCGAAGAGTGTATGTTGCGTTGATGAGCGATCGTGGTTTCCTAGATGGCTCGTTGTATGCATCCCGGAGAAATCCAATTAGCTGCAATAAAATCCTCTGCCATACATAAACCTCGCTGCTATCGCAGATGATACAGGAATCGAGCAAACAGAATCAGCCCAAGCCCCAAGGATTGAGCCGGAAAATTTTTAGTCAAGGGGCCAAGGACCAATATGTATATTTCTCATATTTATGACTTGTTTTTGCTAAGTTTTCTTTTCAACAGGGGCAGACAGCAATATTTTGAGGAGCCTTTTAGCAATTGTTTAATAATTATAGGGAGGGCCAAAATTGAATCACATGTTAATTTCCAACAAAAATGGCACCTTTGTTTTGATAGCCAAATCAAACCCAAAGTAGCTAGAGCGTACAATGCAGGCGATTTTTTTATGAAGTTGAAATGAAACGATAAGCGACAACAAATCCCTCCGTCGTTAATTAACTTTATTACATTTCTTAGGAGAGATGACACTTAGTTAGGGACCAATTTATTGTTATTTAATCACTACTTTTTGTTCACCAACACTCGTAGAATTTGATGTCAACTCGAAGCTTGAAATAAACTTCACCTTCATAAGCATCGGTCATCAATGTAGCAATTCCTCTATGCATGAAGAAATCTCCAGTCCCACCATTCACATAGATATCTCTAGTCTTCACCATTATGGGATCAGCTCCAGCGAAATTTATTGAACCCTTATAGTAATCAGTACTATTAAGAACAAATGAGAATCCAAGCCAAGAAGTATACGCATTTTTGGTATCGTACAAGTACATGCCCTGTGCGCGACCGACAGGTGACGAATGGAGATTGTTGTCTAACGTTATAGGGTCATCGAACACGGCAATGTTCCCAAAATGGAATTGTCCGGCCAAAATTGTCATGTTGGCTCCTTCCGAAGCCGCCACGATCGCCGACGTTGCATTTTCTTTGTTCTTGCCATTGTAGATTATGTCGTGGAAGTATAAGACCAAGTTTTTGCATGGATGGTATTGCTTTTTTGGGTGTTGTATAAGCCTGTTGGAGTAGATCATCTCAAGGAGCTTGAGGTCATTGAAGCTCAAACTGCAACTGGGAAGAAGGAGAAAAAGAAATTGAAGGCTGTAGATAACTTCCGCAAAAGCAACCAAACTTGAAGAAGAAACAGTCAACTGTAACTGAGCCCGTCTTTGACAATTCGATCGTGGAAAGCTTCTACAAGATGTTAGTAGAGTTTTCGAAGAAGAATGAAGCGAAACTGTGCACGGGAAGGTCGAACAGTCTTGAAAAGGAGTGTTTCTGCAGAAAGGACGAAACAGCACATCGTCAAAAATAGGAGGACTTGGCTGTACCTGCTGGAAAAGTTGGGGACTCAGAAGACGTTTCAGAAAGTCTCCCGACGGAAATCATTGCAGACGATCTGCGGACCGGCCGGAGCAAAGTCGGAGGTCGTGGCATACACCAAAATGCTCAGGAAGGTGTCATCTACAACGCTTCTTCGAGCAATTGATCCACAATTCCCTGAATCGAAAAGCCCCAATTCGGTTAGGGTTCTATCTTTAATCTTCAGTCTAAGTAGTTAATTTCTGCAGTATTCAATAAATTAGCTAGATGGGTAGCTTCGTCTTGATGAAACGAAGAAGTTCATATGTTCAATTCGGTCTGAGATGGTCTGAAAGTCGTAATGTGTGTTCGAGTTACTTTCTGAGGAACGGAGATTAAGCATTGTTAATCTAAGGCATGGCAGCTGTATTTGTTAACTGAAAAACGTTGAGAATACTCCATTGAAGGTGACTGAAGGTTTACATTGAAGTTCTAAAGCAATCGTGAAATGGGTCTGTAGCTAAGAGAAAGCTTGGCCGTCAAGTAAACGGCGAAATTCAAATTTAATTGTTGTTTTCTTCAAAGTTAAAGTTCAGTGAAGTTGTTAGTAGTAGGTAGATGAAGTTTAGAAGAAGATTCAGCCATGATTGAGCTCAGAACAAAAGTCAAGCCAAAAGTCAACAAAAATAGTGTTTTTCGCGAGGAAGAAGACGAAGTTCAGTTTGCCATTCTTACTGTTTTACGGTGATGTTTTACTCGAATATGCTTTATGACCAAGTCAAGAGGTTAATTACAGTTGTAATTGGAAAAGAGAGACGATATAGCGTGGGAGAATACCACTTTTAGTTTTTTCACTTTACTGTTAATGGTTTCTGGTTTTCCTTAAAATCCAGGCTATAATTTGCTTTATTTTTTCAATTAGAGACGTCGAGCGTGTTCGACTCTATATATAGGATCCTTCTGTTATTTGGAAAACAAGTTAGATGTGCGAGAAAATGAAAATCAGAAATTGAAATCGCCATTTTTCTTCTTTTTACAGTTTCAAAAGCTTGGTTGCATTGGTGAGAGAAACCTTAGATTTCCAGTAACCCAAATTAGTTTTCTAGGACCCAAACAATTTAGATACCAACGTTAAGTCTTAGAATTAAGTTTAGCATCAAATCGTTTCACAAATGGATATGATTACAATTCTGTTTTAGTATATTAGTTTTCTTAATCTTCGTCTTCTTCATTTCGTTTTCTGGGCTGTGTTGGCTTCAACTCCAGTTCCTGTGTTGCTCTTTCTGTGCTCACAGCTTTATTTTAGTTTTCGTTTACTTGCTTCCTGTGCTCACAGTTTCAGGAAGAATCCAACAGTGGCATCAAGAGCTTTGGGTAAAATCAGGGACCTGTAAGCATGAATATCGATCTCTCAGGTAATAATCTTGGGGTTTTTAAGTTTACTGGTGAAGATTATGATTTTTGGTCTATAATGGCTGGTGATGTTTTAGATAGTGTAGGATGGACGGATGTAGTGATAAGAGGGGTTGAGAGTTTGCCTGTTGGAGTTAGAATGGAGGATCTAGGTGAGGATGAAAGGAGGACATATGTTAGAAAAGGATAAGAAAGCCAAGGCATGGGTGAGAAGTGTTGTAGAGATGACCGTGCTTAGAAAATCATAGGCTGTGTTAGTGCCAAGGAGATATGGGATTTGATAAAGTTTGAATATGAAGGAAGTGTGCTAACTAGGAAAATCAGGGGAAGAAAGTAGAAAAGATGTTTAGAGAGTTCAAAATAAAGGATGAGGAGTCTGTGGTAGAAGCTAGATCTAGATATATGGAGATTTTGCAGAAGTTGAAAATATATGGCATTGCATTTAGTAAGGAGGAACAGGTAGAAAAACTGTTTGAGGATATACCACTGAGATTTGAGGCAACAATAGCACCATTGAGTAGGGAGTTTCAAAAGGATTCTGACTCAGTTAGCCTAGAAGAGGTATTCAATGCTCTGGAAATCCATGAGAATAGATATGGTGTTAGAGAAGAAAAGGAGAAAGTAGTGGCTGCTTTTAGAGGAGAAAGGTTTAGGCATCAGCAGATCCCACCATTGGTAATTCTACAGAATCAGTTTCTGGAAGGTGTGGAAACAGATACAGGCAACACACAGCCTGGAAACTAAGCTCAGGTGAAGACAGTTAACTCACAGGGCAATACAGGACATCATATGTATCAGCCACTGCCTCAGCAACATTACATGCCTCAGAATCAGCAAGTCCAGAATCAGGCTTATCAGGTCACACCTTATATGCAGAATCCACAGTTTCACAATCATCAGCAAGGAATGCTCAGAATCAGTCTTACCAGCAAGGATATCAGCCCTGGAGATTAAGAAACAATGGTGGAAGGGGCTTTAATAACCAGGGAGTAAGAAATCCAACCTGGGGTAATTTTCCAGTATGTAAATACTGCAAAAAGAACAATCATCCTGAGGCAGGTTGTTTCTAGCATGAGGCAGCCATTTGTACCTATTGCAGGAAGAAAGGGCATGTTGACATCATGTGTTACAGCAAGTGGTGTGATAATCAACAGAATCCGATGAGCAGAGGATATGGAAAGAAACCTCATGTGTATCTTATGCTGAGGCAGAACAACAACAGTCATCAGCATCCAAGCCAGAATGTAAATTTCACCCCTTGGGAGTTTCTCAGAATCAACCTGTGATGCAGCAACAATACCAGGCAAACTATGCCTCTGGATCAATGAATTCACAGACAAATCAGTGGCAGGTACCTGTAAACCACCTGTCATATCATTCTGCACAGCCTGTTTTGAATTACAATCAAATGCCCCAGATCACCTATCATCAGCAGAATCAGCTCAGCCCTGAATCTGCTTCAGTTGCTGTTTCAACACAGTCCAACAATTCTCATTCAGTGAGTTCACCAGTGCAGAATCTCAATAGTCCACAGTCAGGACAGTATCCTGTTAACACAGGAGGAGTAGAGGAAAGTGCCTTCACAGTTGAGGTAT
>NW_027266702.1:0-115809 GCF_046630445.1 Rutidosis leptorrhynchoides
CCGAAGCAAAAGGACGGATTTATTTCGATAGGAGGAACACAAGCAACTGTACTCTAAGTTGCTGAAGTGTGGGGTGATAAACCCTAAAAGTGTGGACTTTAATTTTCTTGACTCTGTGAATGTCAATCTGCGGGAAAAATTCAGTCTTCTTCAACTCGAACAATTTTTTCTGAAACTACAGAAGCTCATGCTGAACTTACTGCTTATTTCTATTCGAATCTCAGTTTCTTAGATGCGAATAGGTTCTCTTTTAATGTTCGAGATCTGGACTATGTGATTGACATGAATACATTGGCTGATGTGATTAGGGTTGAAAGAGGGAGATATCAACCTATCAGTGTGTCTATTGCTCGTGCAACGTTGGAGCTTGTTAAGGATAGAAGGACGGAAGGAAAGATTTCCTATTTGAGGATGAATGCGTCAACATTTTGCTTCACAAGATTGTGATTAACTGCCTCAGACCAAAATCTACTTCAAAAACCAATGTTTCAAACTCGAAGGCAAAGCTGATGTATGCCATCAATGCTGGGAAAAAGTTCTCTCTTCCACACACTATTATGTTCCACATGTACAGAGCAGTGGTGAAGGACAAGGGTCAACTTTCTTACCCAGCTCTTGTGACCAAGTTATTCAGACATTTGAATGTTCAGCCTCCCTGGATTCTCTGTGTTCGAACATGTGATCAAATGGTGGTGGGACTGAAAATGGTCTCTAAAATGCGTTTGAAGGAAACTCAACAAGGCATTGGAACAATTCAAGAAGAAAACCCCTGTCAAGACTCATCCAATCTCTTCGGCTGCAAAAAGGAAAGGGAATGAGCCCATGGTTGCTCCATCCAAGAAAAGAAGAGCTCTTATCATTGAGGATGAAGAGGATGAGGATGATATCACCGTTTCTGTGATGACATTGAAGAATTTGAGTCGTTTTGTTCTAGAATCGACGGAGAGACAGGAAAAAGACACGGATGAGACAGAACAGAGGACTGGAGAGAGAGAAGATTTGGATAAAGAAGTAGAGGAGAGAAATGCAGAGGAGGAAAGAATTGAGGAAGAAGAAGAAGAGGAGAGAGGGGATCAAGCGGAAGCAGAGCATGAGGAACACTTTTCTCCACCTGAAGGCATGGAAACATGGGGAGATCCTGAGAAAAGAGGAATGTCCTCATTCCCTGCCACAAGTGAAGGAATAAGTCGTTCTCCAGCAGATCCATAGGACATCTATGCCTCTCAATTTCCTGAGGAGGGACATGATGTTTCATCGCCCAATTTGCGTGACCATGCTGATTTGCCATCATCTGCCTATACTCCGTCTGATCGTGCAAAAGCCAGTACTCAGACTGATAATTCAGCAGACTTTCGCAGAATACTTGATGTTCTCTTGGAGATGCGGGGTCAAATATATGCTCTAGGATGCGAAGTACAGAACTTGCAAAATGCAGGTCAAACCTCTTCAATTTCTTTGCATGATCAAATTCATGCCCTTGCTCTTGAAGTTCAAGTAAATGCCAAGGGTGAAGATGTGGCACAACTGAAGGAGGATTTGAAAAAGCTAGAGGGGATTGTCCAGTCAATGGGAGATTTCCAGCTTGTTCGTGTTCCCAATCAATCTTAATTCCATTCTCTTTTCATCTCTACCTTTTTAATGATAACAAAAAGGGGGAGAGATGATGTGGTGCAGATTTGATTTTGAACTTTGAACTCACTTTATGTTTGATTGACTTGACTTTTGTGTTTGGCTGTTTGGATTTGAACTGGATTTGGATTTGACTGTTTGAACATTTGTTTATCTTAAGTACTATTGACATCTCATGGCTTTGTTCATTTACAAGACTAACCTACTTTTGGTGGATGCAGATTCTAGTGTTATTTTTACTAAGCCATTTATCTTTGTGAGATATCCATATTTGCTTGAGTAATGTTTTGCAGGTCAAAGTTATCCAAATCTGCAGGAAAGTTTTGTCACCATCAAAAAATGGGAGATTGTTGGAGAAAACTTCCTTGAGTGTTTTGAAACTGACAAAACGTTTCCATCAGTTTAGTCTGAAAACTTGCAGACTTTCCACCAAAGTCTGAAGACTCCGGACTGCCAGATTTAAGACTCAAAGTCTATCCTCATTGACAGTTTCTAAACTATCAAAGAAGGCTTATCCAGAACTGAATGTTTCGTTAAGGACTTGACTTTATCGACTAGATAAGATCTCTTGGCTGAATATATCATGTCGGAATCCATTATTCAAATTAAGATTGACTCGGAGATTTTGGATCCGTTGATTGGCAAAGTATACTTGGAAGGTTCTACTTATGGAAACTTATATTCTGATTGTATAGGTGAGCAGGATTGATGGGCTATGGTCATGTTCCTTAAATAGTTCGAAGATCTTCCTAATTGATTCTGTCCAACAGGTAGATTAGAATAATTCATTTGGTAAGTGCCAACGGGTGTGATGGCATAAAGGAGTATATAAGGAAGACGTTCTAGTTATTTGAGTATGTGCGCGATAGAAGAATTTCAAAGTCTGAAGCTCCTTGTTCTTTGTCTATTAAACTGTTGAGCGAAATCTTGTACGCAAAAGAAAGTTTAAATCTTTGAGAGACCTTGAGGAAGTGTAGTAGAGTCTCTACATTGTGGAATCAAAGAAGAGCATTTCTGTAACAACTCTTTTGTTCATAATGAAATCCAGCCGGTGGGCTGTCAATGCAGAAGAGTGGACGTAGGCTTGGATTAAGCCGAACCACTATAATCTCCGTGTTCATATTCTCTTCTCTACGCTCTTTTACCTTGATCGTAACTTGTTTTGTTTACTAGAGACGGATTTTCTTTTCATAATCTATTGTTGATTAGTGCTACACACTTATTTCGTAAAATTGTTTTTACACTTATTTACCCCCCTCTAGGTGCTCATACTAGCTTTCACAAAATCTTGCTCGAGTCGGTCGCGCACAGATTTCTCACACCGGAATACTCCGCCAGAGTTACTTTCCCTCGCTGGCTAGCCTCTGTCCATGGTTCAAGGCTACTCGAGTCAGCTTTTCTCTTTGTCTTAATGTTCTTGTGCTGGTTTGTTTGGTGACTTTGTTAATATTAGAAGTTTGAGTTCCGGGTGATGTTCATTTTTCTGTTCGGTGGTCGCCGGAACAGCAAATCTGAAAAGGTAGGCACTAGTCGATGGGAACAACAGGTTGGTGGTGTTGGCCGGCGATGATGTAAGGCGGTGACCGGTGACCAGATGGTGGTGCTGTCGAGTGTTTCTCGACGGCAGAGACGAGTAGCAGGAGTTCGGCCTCGTTGGAGGGGGAGCCAGAGGTTGAAGGTGATTCGGGGAAGGAGAAGGAGCAGGGGAAAAGGACAAATAGAGAAAAAGACAAAAGAGAATGTAAAGAAAAATAGAAAAATCATTGAAAAACTAAAAAAAAAATAGAAAAATATCTTCTTCTTTAAAAAAAAAAAATCTGACTGGGTCGAATCCAGGTTTGGGTTGGGTCAATAGCCGGATCCCCCCCAATATAATGATAAATTTAAAAAATTCAAAAAAATAATAAAAATTAAAAAATTTGGGAAAATATTGAAACATTTGAAAAATCAGAAAATTCTTAAAAATTTAGAAAATTCGGAAAATAATTAAAAATCAGAAAAAAAAATAACAAAAAAAAAATTAGACAAATCATTAAAAATTCAGCAAATTCTTAGAAAATAAAAAAAATTCACAAAAAAAATTAGAAACCCTTAAATATTAAAACCTAAAATTGGACAAACTTTTAGAGCTTCAGATTAGCATTATTTGTTTTGGATTTTCTCTTTTTAGGGACAATATTAGGATACTTGTATGTTTTCTTTTGTGATTATAATTGATTGTGCATTTCAATACTTGGAATATTACTATCCTGCTCCAAAATAGTTAGGATGAGCTTAGATCCCTTTTGGATAGGCTCCCATGACGTTATTTAGCACACAATTAAATAGATATCAAAAGGGTGTTGGTCTTGGGACTAAGGTAATTAAGTCACTGAGTAAATAGTAAGATATCCTCTTGTATCTTACTTGATTTCTAGCCAATCGAAAAAGTTAGTGGCGACTCCTTAGTCAAAAGTTGCATAAGCTTAATTGATTAAAATTTTGAATGCTTGATGTCGTACTATGAGCTTAAGAGAACCCAATAGGAAAGCGTGCCGGGATTTTGTCTCCTAATGGAATCCATCAGAAACTTGGATCAACTCAAAAAAATTTTAGGATTGTTTTTACATTTCCTCATTTTTTTGACATTTGATTCACTAAGAAAAATGATTGAACAACAAATTTTTTCTGGTCAACGAAAAATCTATATTTAAATTTAAAAATTTGACTAACTAAAAAAATTTAGAAAATTGATTGTCAATTTCTAAAAATATAACTAGACATTGATGTTTGGATCTGAAACCTGACACTTGGGCGCAAAAATCCCAATGCTAGTTCCCGAATCCTGGGCATCCAAGACCAAGTCTCCGACGAATAGACTTGGTCCATCGAGGCCAAGCCTAGGACCCTGATGCCCATGCTCAGATCCCCAACACTTGCAGCCGAGTCCATTGAGGTCAAGCTTGAAACCTCACTGGCTAAGCCTTGGCCCTTGATGTCAGCACTTAAGTCCATTAAAATCGGGCTTAAAGCCTCAGTCCTCATGCTTGATGCCCTTGCACTTGAGCTTAGGTCCACCAAGATCGAGAGTGGGATCTCGGTACTTGAGCTCAAATCCCTAAAACCTGGGCTCAGATCCACAAAGGCTATAGCCAAGTTCACAAAGGCTATGCTCAAGTCCATCGAGGCCGAGTTTGGGGCCTTAGTGGACACGTTTAGTTTATCGAGGTTGCACCCAAGATCTTGGCACTTGGGTTGAGATCCCTCTAGTGCTTGTACTCAATTTCCCCGGGTCCTTGATTGCCCATACACGAGTTACTAGCATCTAAATAGTATGTGTTTATTAAAAAAATCAAATCGGATTTTCCATACCAAATGATATAATATTTTTCAGTTTATTTTCAGGTTTAAACCAAATATCATAAAATATTATCATTTTCTTGTAAAATAACTTCCTACAAAATAATTTCCAGAAAAATTAAATTTTTCACAAAACAAATAGAATTTTAGCAAATGCAACACTTTTGAAATTGTTCATGTATAATGATACGATTTACATCCTCCAATCGGGTCAGGTTTCATCCATGATCTCAATCTGGATAACTATTCTACCCTTGGTCTAATGTTTGTAGTCAAGTCATAGTGCTCATTTTTCATGTTGGCTCTCCCGATACTTTGATTGGCACTCATTTATTGTAAAAGCCAAATCGAGCTCTAGCAAAGCTCGAGATTCGTCAAATGACTAGGCTTCGTGAAAGGGTGTCCAAATGAATTAGAAGAAAAGGTTGGGTGGCTTTCTCGAAATTAGAAGAAAAGATGCAAGTGATCCAACAAAACATGGGCCTTATAAGTGTTGGATCGACAAATCAAACAAAATCACACTCATTGAAGTAGATAAGGCGAGGTGCTGTAGTGTGTCCAAAAGAACAAGGTCGGTGTTTAATTGTTAGTTTGAGGTAAATCATGAACATCACTGCCATATGAAAAATCTAAAAATCCAAAGTAAGTCTCCACTTGCCTTAAGCTTTCAATATTCTCAATGATAACTTTCAGCCAAAGCCTTTGAGAATGATTGCCAAACGCGTCAAATTTTTTTCAGGAGAAGATGTTGAACCAAGTGCACCCTGAATTAGTTAGAGACTTGTCTCCTCAACGAAAAGCCTTCTTGCGCCCAAGTGTCGAGCAAGCCGGCCAACGTGGGAATAAAGGTCAAAACAGATTGTCGTCCTTCGACTTGTTCAGACGTACCTCCTCGTTTATCCTATGTATCTCCAAGTTCGTAAGTCCTGTTCAAAGCATGGACAGAAGACTTCATAGCAAATACTTTTATCACCATATTTTCCTATATATTAGGAGTGTAAGTGATTCGATTCGGTTTGATTTTTTTGGAAAACAGAATTGAATTGAACCGAATGGAAATCCAATCCGAACCGTAATGGAACCGAATCAAAATCTTAGTTTGGTTCGGTTTGGCTTTTTGGTTTTTTCTTTTGGTTTTGTTTTATTTGTTTCCTACATGCACCCCTTTCAATAAATTTTTTATTTTTAAAAAAAATTATTTTTTATTCATTTTTATTCATTTTCTTCTTCTTCTTCATTGGTCGGTTCCTTGCCCATATCAGCGGCCAGGGACTAGCTAGAGGTGAGCTAGAGTGTCGTCATAGGCCGGTCATTGGTTGCCACTGTTGTCAGCAACTGGCCAATGAAGAAGAAGAAGAAAAAGAAAAATAAAGAAAAGAAAAATCAAAAAATGATTTTGTAAAAAAAATAAATAAAATGAAAAAAATTTGGACTTTATTGATTTGGTTTGATTGACCAAACCAATAAAAACCAAATTGGTTAAAAAATTTCAGTTTTTAATGAGAATCGAACTGAAAATAATCAAACTTTCCTGCGTGTATATGTAGCCACCTGAAGAGGACGAAGATCATCCAACACAGGTCATCATGTCGACTACGACTCTCCCACATCTTTCTCTTCACTGTTCTCGCAAGCCTCTTTGTCTCAACTTTCTGCGACAATCAGTCTCGGAAAGATGTTGCTCTCTTCATCTTTGGCGACTCCATTAATGACGCAGGGACCAACAACTAAATAAACACCACTGCCAATTTTAGAGCAAATTTTCCTCCTTATGGGGAGACATTCTTCCGCTATCCAACTGGCAGATTCTCCGACGGTCGTCTTATGGTCGATTTTATTGGTAACTTCTTTGCCACGTAACTTGGGCACAAAGTCTATTTATTTCCTCATATTACTGCTTAATATGTTTGTTGTTCTATTCTGTTTTTGTTTTTCTTTGATTATGCAGCTGAATATGCAAACCTACCGCTGATTTCACCATATCTCCAAATGAAAGATGATGAATTCATGGGAGGGGCGAATTTTGCGTCCGGTGGAGCTGGTGCTTTGGTCGACACTTATGAAGGATTTGTATGTTCTTTATTTATATGTCTTTTGGCTTGAAGCTTTATTTAACATGAATTTTACACTTTTTGAGTCTGCAAGAAACCTCGGAAATGGGCAAGCTCGTGTTTTCAATTTATCAGGTGGTGGATTTGAAGACGCAGCTGCAGCAGCTTAAACAACTAGAGAAGAAGCTGAGGAAAGAGATGGGGAGCAAGAAGACGAAGAGGATAATTAAGGAGGGTGTTTACTTAATTAGCATCGGAACCAATGATTACACGAAGCCTCTACTTAATCCTGCTCTGTTTCAGTCCATTTCCATGGAAGATTACGTGGGGATGGTGATTGGTAACATCACCTCTGTGCTCAAGGTTAGAAGCAACAAGAATTCCATTATCCACCCGTTCTCGACAAAGTACTTTCTAGTTTCACTTAAAGACAAGTTTTTATACACCTCGCGTTTTCTTGCAATCTCTGGCACAGATGGACACGATTCTATAGCTCTATGTAAATAAGCCCAATTTATATCGACAAACTCGATAATGAAACGAATTCAAATTACATGATCTTTAAGCATGCTCAATAGAGATATTTTGCATTGAGATGGCTAAACATGAGTGCTTAATCTGAGCTGACAGGTGAGTACGATATGCCGACCCTTAAGTACATTCTAAATGTAATTCTTTCTCCTCCTTTTTTCCATATGCCATGATTTGATATCTAATTGAGATCTCTTATATCACTTAGTTGTTCTTATATGGCTCCATGTGTAGCACAGGCATAGAATTGTGCAAGTATATTGGCGTCTTTTTTATTCGACGTTAAGTTGGTATCTGAACGTATCTCAACCAGTTCATCTTTCCGCGAAATCTTAAAGGTTTACACCACTATATACATACACTATTTAGTGTGTGTTTGCAAGGAACCTTGTTGTTCTGGCCTCGTGATAATTAGACTTGCTAAACATCTGGTAATTGTTATGGTATTTCAGGGGGATAATATGGCTTTCTGATTCTTTTCCAGGGAATATATAAGGTAGGAGGAAGAAAATTTGCAATGCTTGGAGTGGGGCAATTTGGGTGTGCGCCAAGCTGGAGACGATTGACCAGAAATGGTTCTTGCTCAGGCGAAGCCAACAAGATCGCACAGCTTCACAACGTTGCTCTTACTTCAATTCTTGCAAAACTGAAGACGCAACTCCAGGGATTCAAGTACTCCTACTTCGACTTCTACACTTCAGGGAGTGAGAGAATCCAATACCCATCAAAATACGGTAAGTTGATTATGCTGTGGGCACTTATCTTAAGCATCAATACTTCTACACCAGTTGTGGATTTTGTGCCTTTTACATCGCTCATGTCTTGGATAGAAGTCCTCATTTTCGATGTATGAAATCGATTCAGGTTTTAAGGAAGCAAAAAGTGCGTGTTGTGGTTCAGGTCCTTATAGGGCAAATTCGACTTGTGGAGGCCAAAGGGGAGTGAAGGAATATTCATTATGCCGTCATCCTGAGAAGTACGTGTTCTTTGATTCTGGCCATCCAAGTGAGAGGGCTAACCGACAATTTGTACAGTTGATGTGGAATGGGAGTGCGAGTGTAATCAGACCTCGCAACCTGAAGAAATTGTTCAAGCATGAGGGTACTTGAATTTTTCTTCGATCCTTGAAATTGTAGGTAAAGAATCACATCCCACTTGAACGTTATATTATGAATAACGAGGGATGATGTTGGATTGACTATATGGTTGCACTTCTGTTAAAGAACAAGAATGTTCAAATGAGCCTAGTATTGCTGAAACGTCAACAAAATTTGAATTCCTTAAATGTTTCAGGATAAGTTCGAATAAATGAGATTCATTATCACTTTGGTTCTGTGCTTTTAACTACGATTGTAGGGCTGCAACACAATGCATTTTATTAAGATGAGGTCAAATGTGAAAGAACAAATAAGAAAAATAATAGGGAAGAGAGTCAATTACATTATACAGCCCATTAAGTTATGGGTCACATTGATTATCCATTCATTACTATGTGTTGGACCGAGCCTAAGCCTACGATACTTTGTAAAAATAGAGTTATATTACCTATTTTAGCTAACAAAAAATGCAATATCCATGAGAAAATATTTGGATTTCCTTATATTTAGGCAAATTTTCCTTATTTATGCAACATAATGAGATATGAAGAAAATAAGGAAAAACATGGTAGAAAGATGGAAAATGAAGAATTTAGTGATCTAGGAATTTAAATAAGAAAACATTGGAAGATAAATATCAAATCAGGGATTTTGTAATTCGATCCCTAATTTTATCAATAAGTGGTGGAAGGTGGATATTAAATTAAAGATTTTCTGATTTACTCCCTAATTTTATGGGAAAAATAACCAATTGCCTTTGGATAGGAGTCTTGAATGTATCCAATAAATAGGAGAACATTGAGAGCTTGGGGAGACAATTAGGTTTTTAGTTTTAAATGTTTTTTCATTGTTCTAATAGATTTTCTTTTGTTAGGGCTAAATGTAGCTTGACTATGATAATATGAATTTCATTTTTTTATTTTATTTTATGTTTTGCAATTGATTTCATTCATATGAGTTATATATTATAGCATTTGATGCTTTTAAGTAATTGGCCGTCATTTGAATAATTTGATGTATATGTTTGAAATTGGGAAGCAATAATATGCAATTGTTTTTTTTTATAATATATAACCATGAATTAAATGTGGATATATATACCATGTTATTTGTATAGTTTTCGGTAATAAGGTGGTCCAAAAGATTCATTATAAACCAATAATATTCACAAATTTATACACTTATATTTATTTAAATTCACATAGAGATATGATGGATAGATAAATTGAATAGATTTGCCATACCTAGAGATATGATTTTGGGACACAGTAAAGCTATCTTCCTTATTTGGGTCAATCAGACCCAAATTATGCAAATGAATTGGATTTGGGGATTGCTTAGGTGAGTTGTGGTTTCCTCCATTGGTGATGTTGGTTGGTTGACACTGTATTAAAAAAAAGTGTTGAATTCCTATAAGATGGTTGGCTTATTTTGTGGGTTTGGAAATGCAACAACAAGTCAGAGAGAAAACTTCTAGGGTTGCGGAAGGTAGGCAAGAACAGACTGCTCTAGTACCATGACAAGAATCGAGGAAAAGTTTAAAAGAATTGTAGTTTATGTATTTTGTATATCAAATGAATATGTACAAGATCTATTTGCAATAATTGAAAGAAAATATAAAATAGGAAAAGAAAATATACATGATTGTATTTCCTATCTATCAAGTCAATTAAGGATTTCGTGAATCAATTATTGATTAGCTGAATCAATCAATTCACGAACAGGAATCGATATCAAATTGTATTTCCCATAGTTTCAGTCCATTCTCATGGAGGATTATGTGGGGATGGTGGTTGGCAACATTAGCACTGTTCTTGAGGTAAAGCTATATCCATAATTTTCCTTCTATTGCAGTATAGCACTGCAATTATTGGAAGGATTTTGTGTTTTTTTTTTTTTTTTTTTTTGTGGTTGGTTGGAGGATTTTGTTGACCAACGCATTTTCTTCTTTATAGTTTTGTGGCTCCTTGACTTTTATTTTATATCCTAACAAATGATTCCTTATAAAAATCTACATCAATGATCTTTTGAGATATTGAAGAAATGTTCATGTCGGTTGTGTAGTCAAAATATTTTTTAATTATTAGGGTCAAATTAAGCAAACACACTTTCACACTCAAGATACGTAACATAAAATTTTCATTTTCTGTGATGAGTTTATTATAATAAATAAGTACTTTGTTAATTGACATTTAAAGGACAGTTGCAATTCATTAATTGTTTTTTGCCCATATATTCTCCACGTTCTACTCCAAGCCTCTTATAAACTTGACTATTTTCTTTGGTTTGATAATGAATTAAACGTTATCACACACCTTTAAATAAATACTTTATAACAGATGCGTTCATTTCGCAGAAAATGAGTGATTGGAAAAATGTTTTTCAAAAAATGGTGCTTATATTATTGAGAATTAGTCAATAGAAAATATTTTCTTTATCGATAACAATTTATGCCTAACTATTTTCGTGGGTGAAATTTTTTTTTTCCGTTAATTTGTTTGCTAAGCAATATTAATTATCATTTTTTGGGAAAATATTTTTCAAATCACTCATTTTCCACGAAATGAATGCATCCTAGTTTAGGTATGAGTTTTCCTAAATTGGATTAAATATAAAAGTGCTTTGACAATTAGGGTCGGGTCGCATATGTGTTATGAGATTTGTATTACAAAAAAATAAATCAATTTTGGTAGGCCCATTTTCAACTTGGCCTAAAACTAATCGACCTGCTTGTTGACAGATCTAATTGTAACAAATGGATCAATCTTTAATTTTATTTTTCTTTTCTTGGGTGTTTATGAAGTTGGAGCAATAAAATTTGGATTTATAATAATGCCACCTACCTCTTGGGTGCCTTCCCATTGTCGCGAACTACCTTTTCCGTTTGAAGGGGAAAAGACATAGGTTCAGAGGTATTGCCCAAAAGACGGATCTAAGGCCCCTATTTAGACGTAGGCTCTCCCAAACCCATACCTTACACAACATTATGTATTCAAATTGACGCTATAATAATTTTTTAATGAGGAGTCACCACTAGTTTCTTGAGATCAACTAGAAATCAAGTGAGGCATGAGAGCATGCCTTACTTTCTATGCAATTAAAAATCTGGGGCTAAGGACTTAGTTATACTAATTGATAACTAGTGCCCTTTCGATATATAATTTTGTTCATTTGAAAAAAAATGTTTGTTAGGCACTCTGGATTAATTTTAAACTTATCCACTAACATATGAAACAATCATGCGGGTGTGCAATTATTGAAATTTGGCAACTGATGAAGCACTAAATAAATTGTAAGAAAAAACAAAAATCTGATGATGAGAAATAAGAAAAATACCATTCCTAACTAGCCTAAGGAGAAACCACAGTCAACATTAAAAGTGCACAATTACATAATAGTTGAAATGAAATTACACTCATGATAACCTATTCTTTGTCTTTAAGAACACCCCAATCATTTGAGCCATTGCTTCATTTGAAAAGAAAAAAACAAATTACTATGATAATTAGAGATCTACTGGAGTGTCAGATCTTCTTCTCTATAATTTATTTCAATATAGCAACTTTCAATGGAACTCCAGAAACTGATAGGCATAGCCTACTAGAGATGGGACTTAGCAAACCCTAATCAATAACGTGTTAATTAGGCTCCTCATATTATGGGCTTTAGTTAAACACAATTACCTACATTTTACTACTCAACTAAACCCGTTATTAATATATGCCAATACCAAATTCAATAAGATCACTTTAGGGTTTAATAAATATTGGAATATCTATTAATCTGATTATTTAAAATAAAAAATCAATTAATTAATGTAAGCCCATATTATAGAAAATTTTCAACACTTATTGGTTTTGAATACTTAGAACCTGCATCATGTAGATATAGCCTGTTAAGCTAGTGGGTAAGTCTCGCGCGACTATAGACTAACAAGATACTTATTATAATGTCCGGATGCGAGTGAGCCGTGATTAGAGCATACGCCAGGGTGAGGCTGCCTCATAATTGTGTTGGCCATAGTCTTTCAAATCATATAAACATATGATTTATAAAAGTGGGCCTCTGGACAAGAACTAAAAGCGATTGTAATTGGGTTAGAAAGTTAAGTCTCCTTGACGAAAGCCTTCTTGCACTGCGAGTGTTGAACCCGTCGACGGCGAAAAAGTCGAAAAACATTGTCAGACGACGACTCGTTCGGGCGTTTCTCCCACATTCGTTCAACGTTTCTGTCAAGTTCGTAAAGCTGCCGGTTAATCACGGGAGGAAGACTTCGTAAAAAAATACTTCAATCACCATATTTCCATTATATTGTGTGTGTATATATATGTAGACGAAATCTAAAGAGATCTAACATTGTCCAACACAGGTCATCATGTCGATTCCGACTCTCCACATCATTCTCCTCGCAAGTCTCGCAAGCCTCCTCGTCTCAACTGGCCGTGCCGATCAATCTCGGGAAGAGGTTGCTCTGTTCATCTTCGGCGACTCCATTAACGACGCTGGGACCAACAACTACATAAACACCACTGCAGACTTTAGAGCAAACTTTCCTCCTTATGGCAAGACCTTCCACAACCCCACTGGCAGATTCTCCGACGGTCGTCTCATTGCTGATTTTATCGGTAACTTCTTTCTTTCTTTCTTTCTTTCTTTCCTTTTATTTATTTATTTTTTCTGGGTAAGTCGTGTGCAAATTCTATTTATTGTTCTATTTTTTTCTTTATCTTTTTTTTTTTTTGGTGAAATTCTTTATCTTTTGTTATGCAGCTGAATTTGCAAAGCTGCCGCTGATTCCACCGTATCTCCAAATGAAAGATGGTGAATTCATGGCAGGGACGAATTTCGCGTCTGGTGGAGCAGGTGCGCTGGTCGACACTTACAAAGGATTTGTATGTTCTTTTTCCCTCTTCTTTTTGGCTCGAAGCTTTATCTAACGTGGATATTTCCACTTTACGAGACAGCAAGAAACATGGGAAATGAATAAGTTCGTGTTTTTAATTTATCAGGTGGTGAATTTCAAGATGCAGCTGAAGCAGCTTAAACAACTAAGGAAGGAGGGGAAAGACCAGGCGAACAGAATAATTAAGGAGGGCGTTTACTTGATCAGCATCGGAAGCAACGATTACTTGATGCCTCTCGTCTATAATCCTGCCCTGTTTCAGTCCATTTCCACGGAAGATTACGTGGGGATGGTGATTGGAAACATCACCACCGTGCTCAAGGTACTGACCAAACTTTATGTCTATTTATAATCATTCTTTGTTGACTGTCATGATCTTTCAAAGTGGATGAAAACTGAATAAATTCATATTTTTTTTAGGGAATGTACAAAGTAGGAGGGAGGAAATTTGCAATGATGGGAATAGGGCCTCTTGGGTGTGTGCCAGGTATGAGACTATTAACCAGAAATGGTTCTTGCTCAGGTGCAGCCAACAAGCTCGCAATGCTTCACAACACTGCTCTTACTTCAATTCTCGCCAAACTGGAGACTCGACTACACGGATTCAAGTACTCCTACTTCGACTTCTACGCTTCAGGCAGTGAGAAAATCCGACACCCGTCAAAGTATGGTAAGTTATTCATGCTCTGGTGCCACCTAATTTTGCTTTAGTTTAAGCATCGGCCCTTCTATACCGCTCGTGGATTTGTACTCTTTTTTTTTTTTTTAATGTCTGCTCATGTACTGAATAGAACTCCTTATTTTCGATGCGCAAAATCGGTCTAGGTTTTAAGGAAGCGGAAAATGCGTGCTGCGGTTCAGGTCCTTATAAGGCAAGTCCGACGTGTGGAGGCAAGAGAGGGGTGAAGGAATATTCATTATGCCGTCATCCTGAGAAGTTCCTCTTCTTTGATACCTACCATCCAAGTGAAAGGGCAAACAAGCAATCTGCTCAGTTGATGTGGAATGGGAGTTTGAGTGTAATCAGACCTCGCAACCTAGAAGTATTGTTCAAATACGAGCATGTTTAAATTTTTTTTTCTCAAAGTCGTAAGTGAATAACCACTACTAACTCAACTGTCATATCATGATTGACGGGGAATAGTTTTGGAATGATGTATGATTGCACTCCTATTAAAGAACAAGGATGTTTAAACCATCTCAAGCACTGTTCAGGTGGAGAAACTTGAATTACTTGAAAGTTTTGGGAAAAGCTGGAATGACACGATTGATTATTGCTTTCTTCTATGCTTCTAACAAAATTTCAATGGCCCACAACTCAGTGAGTGTTCTTAAGACGAGGTTAATCATCAAGTAACGCAAATCGAGAAAAAAAAATGAAAACTCATATAAAGAAGAGGGAAGAAAGTTAATTTCATCATGCAGCCTATTAAATTATGAGCCAGATTTATAATCCACCCATTCCTCCGCAACGGACTGAGGCTACGGGTACAAATGTTATTAATATATTAATAGATGGGACGTATTGTTATTGGGTATTGAATGCGTGACCCACTCGATATATCCATCTTGTTGACTCGCAGGGTTCTCAGCCCCCTTCAAATTAGTACCTCAAGTGTGTCATCCAGTATTATCGATCTTTCTCTTTTGTCGTTGCTTCATTGGCTGTATCAAACACAGCATATTGCCGACGAGCTTGCAAAACTTCACAACATAGCTCTCATTTCAATTCTCACTGTAAAATATGGGTTTTGACCCAGTCAAAAAGAAAAAAAAAAAAAAGGGTAGAAGCTTCAGCACAGAGAGAGGAATCGAGAGTTTTCGGGAGAGGGAAAAGAGGAGAGAGAGAGAGGAAGAAAAGACAGAAAGAAAAAAAAAAGAAAAAAGAAAAAGGAGGAGATAAAAGGGAAAGAGAGAATGAAAGAAGGGGAGAGAGGGACGGCAGAGAGCTCGAACACAGAGAGAAGAAGAAAGAGAGAAAGAAGAAGAAGAAGAAGAAGAAGAGGAGAAAAGAAAAAAGAGAGGCTTCACCCGTTCTCGTTATGGAAGCCTCGCCAAGTTAACTACATAATGCAACACTCGGCAAGCACTCGTTATCCCCCCTTCGTTCAATCGGAGTAATTTTGGACTTAGGGCTTGAAATTCGGAATTTTGGGAAAATCGAGCGGCGAAATATGATTTTTGAGTCGTTGAGCAGCGTATTTTTGTAGAAATGATAGCTTGTGATGTTGTGAAGCTGTGGGATTTTATGAATCATGATTTGAGCTCACGGTTTGCCCAAAACAAAATTTTGAAGTTTATCGCGCGTGATGAACAGTGCGCGACCAGGACTTTGGGGCTATATTTGGTTGCTTTTTGGCTTGATTTTGGGTAGGCTAAATTGGGGTTCTTGTAGTATGTTGGATGAGCTTTCCATTGATTATAAGTACACTTAAACGGAGTTTGGTGGAGAAAATTATGGCATGATGAAGTTTCGCGCTTGCATTTCGTGCTAAGGACGGCTTTGAGTAATTGTTTTAGTTGAGTGATTTATTAGTGCGTAGATTTCGTTTTATCGATGAATAAACATAATTTAGTTGAGTCATTAGTTGGAGAGTGGCATATTACTTGGTTTTAATATTATTTTCAATTTATTAATAGGAATACGAGTGTATTGGCTCAAGTAACCACATAGGTTGATTTTCGACTTTCCCAGGTGAGTAGTGCTATTTCTTTTAAGAATTTATAAGCTCATGTCTTCAAAATGATAAAAATTTGATATTTTATGAGTTATAAATAAGCATGTTTATTGCATAAAAGTTAGATCGGGCATTTACTAAGTTTTTATATTTGAAAATAGTGTAAGAACTTCTTTATGAACATATATTCTGTTTAGTAAACGAAGTTGAGAAATATTACATATTTTGGGTTTGTGAAACCATTTCACGAAAAGCTCGACTTTGAGATGATTTATGGAAGGCTATATAGTGATTTATGATAAGCTTTTTGAAATGTATTTGATTTAAAATTGATTTATGAGACGGGTCTTGAAATTATTTGAGAATGTTTTAAAGTATTTCCGGCGGCACCACCGCCTTGGTGGCCGTGATAGTTTGGACTCTCTCTCTCTCTCTCTCTCTCTCTCTCTCTCTCTCTCTCTCTCATGAAGGGGAGGAGTTTGAATACCTCACGGTCGCTTGGGATCTTAAGTGGGACATTGGGGGTAGTGAGTCCTCCTGCTTACGTGTCCCCCCAGATTTACTTGTCGGCCGCCGGCTATACGGGGTTCTTGGGTCACCAAAATATATATATATATATATATATATATATATATTTCTGGTTGGATAAGTTGAGTTGCGAAATCTTTTCGTGATATATGAAATGTTTTTATGGATTTGGTTTAAGAATTATGGATAGTATTGTTCTGGATTGATGTCGATGCTCAATATTGCTGTGAATCCAGTGATAGGTTTGTGGGTATGTGCATACTATTTTAGGATATCCTTGTGGGCCGAGCCACCGGTTAATAATAGGTGTAAGACTTTGCCAATGGGGAAATCTTGGTCACCTCGTCACCGGGCGTTATACTGTGACCATGGTTTGATATTAAGCAATGGATTAGTCAATGGAGTGGACCATTGACATGTGATATGAGTTGGGTTGTTGGAATGAACCATCGACGTGTAATTTGAGATTAGTCGATGGAATGGACCATCGACGTGTAATTTGAGATTAGTCGTTGGAATGGATCATCGACGTGTAATTTTATTAGATTATCGATGTGCAGTTTGATAAGATTAATCAATTGAATAGACCATTAATACATGTTTTATGAGATTGACCAATGGGTTAGACTATTGGCATTTGCCTATTATTATCTTGAATATTTTTGCTTTAAACATATTGTGTTACAATAAGAAATGTAATATTTTGGCCTTGAAGGTTTGTTAAATTTTTGGATTTGGTGTAGTATGAGATTAACTAATGGAATGGACCATTGGTGTGTGAATTAATGAGATTGGTCAGTAGATTAGACCACTGATATTTATTTCGATGTTATTATGAAATGATTATTTTTCCTATAAATATAGCCATGTTGAAGCATATGTAACTTATTCTTTTTACTGTATGTTTGTTATATTCTAGATTTGAGTCAAAAGAGTTGTAATTTGATTTTGTAAATATGCATAGTGGATGCTCGATCCGCGTAGAAGAGATGCACTACTCACTGAGCCGTGGTTGCTCACTCCTCTATTTTCCAATCTTTTTTAGGTTCCTCGACTAACGATGAATAAATATGAAAGCGATATGGATGTGGGGACTTTTAAGAGTTGGGTTTTTTGGAGCTTTGAGGCTGCATCCTTTGAGTAGAAGGACGGCCGTGTCATCCCCATTCTTGATAGTTTTGGGGTGTGACACTCACAAAGCAAGTGACTTAGCTACGAGGATTCAAGTACTTGTACCTTGACTTCTACACTTCAGCCAGGATAGAATCCGAAACCCATCGAAATATTATCGGTAATACAAGTCTTTTAAACCTTAATTTTGCCTACGTCTTATATAGACAATGAACCATGTGAACATTTTTTGTTCTAAAATTAATTTCCAGCTTAAACAAGGTGAAAATGCCACGTTGTGATTCAGGTCCATATAGCATGAGTCCGAGTTGCGAAGGCAAGAGAGTAGTGAAAGAATACATATTGTGTTGTTGTCCCAATTTTTATTTTTATTTTTTGACAACCATTCGACTGAAAAGGCCTATCAATAGTTTGCCCTTTCTAATGTGGAATGGAAGTTTACGCATCGCGGGCCCTTGTAATGCAGAAGAGTAGTTCAAACTTGAGCAAACTTGAACTTTTTCTTGGACCCTTGGGGAAATAAAGGTACATCATTTGATTCTATGCCTTTAGTTCCATTTTGTGGCGACAAAACATAGGAATAATTTAAAATGAAATGTCAATAATCTTATCTTAGGGCGATGAACATTTCAAAAAAGAAAAAAGAAAAAGAAAAAGATCAAGGATGTTAGGGTATTGTAATACTAATTGATTTCATTATGCAGCCCATTAAATTCTATACGGGCTTGATCACTCTGTTTATCCGGTGAGATGCCTGAAGCTTAGATCCACCTTGGCACTTAGAAAATGATATTTGATGAGTTCAAACTATAGACATGATGTAACGAGCTAACATGAATTCAAAATGCCGAATCATTAGGAATTTAGACGTTTATGCATGCCGAGAGCGCTGGGGAACTGATGATTTTTGATAGATTGCGATAGACCTATATGCATACTTGGTTAAGAATGTCGTTGGCATGTGGTGCAGTTATTGGACTTGCTAGATTCCACAGAACAACCCATCGCATAGCCCGGCCACGGACCATAGACAGCGAGGAGCCCATCTTTTCTTCCCACTGGTCCGTTTAATCTCGAAAGATCCGAAGACCATACTTCTTTCTGTACTTAGAAATTAGAGGGGGGGAAAAAACAAGGTCTCTGCTTGATTGTTTTCTTATTATCATTGCGATGGGTGTCAGATAAGTTTTTATCCCATGTTGCTGATTTATGAGCTATTCAATTGATTGAACAAATTTCACGCAACGTCTAATAAAATGAAGTATTGTAAGCCGTTATGCTTCGCATTAGCCGGGATCAGAAGCACCCCATGTGGCGCTTGGGACGGTATCGATTCGGGTTTGCCTTCAGCAGTACTAGAACTAGAGTGAGGGTGCTCATTGGTCTTACATTCCCAGGACGCCGTCGTCTAGATAGAGGCTGTCGTGCTAGCGAATGACTCCCCTGCGACCTTAAACTAATGATGGATGCCTCCACATTGAGTTGACCAATGGTGTGGTCACATGAAACACGTTTCGAATCATCTAAGCCTATGATTTGTCAAAGTGGGCTTCTGGATGAGTACAGGAAAACGACTATAAATTTGTTAAGACTTTTCTCCCAGACGAGTAGCCTTCTTGCGCGTACGTGTCGAGCTAGTCGGCCTACGTGGGAATAAAAGTAAAAACCCATTGTCGTACTCCCACTTATCCAGACGGACCTCCAACGTTTATCCAATGTATCTGCCAAGTCCGTAAGTCCTGTTCAATGCACGGACAGGAGACTTTGTAACCGCTACTTTCATCACCGTATTTTCCTATATATGTAGCCACCTAAAAGAGGACTAACATCACCCAACACAGATCATCATGTCGACTCCGACTCTCCACATCATTCTCTTCATTGTTCTCGCAAGCCTCTTCATCTCAACTCGTGGCGATGATCAGTCTCGGACAGATGTTGCTTTGTTCATCTTCGGCGACTCCGTTAACGACGTGGGGACCAACAACTACATAAACACCACTGCTGATTTCAGAGCAAATTTTCCTCCTTATTGCGAGACGTTCTTCCGCCATCCCACTGGAAGATTCTCCAACGGTCGTCTCATTGTCGATTTTATTGGTAACTTCTTTTTCGCCGGGTAACTTGTACGCAAATTCTATTTATTTCCTCATAAATAACTGCTTAATATGTTTGTTGTTCTATTTTGTTTTTGTTTTTCTTTGGTTATGCAGCTGAATATGCAAATCTGCCGCTGATTCCACCATATCTCCAAATGAAAGATGATGAATTCATGGGAGGGGCGAACTTCGCATCCGCCGGTGCTGGTGCTTTGGGCGACACTTATGAAGGATTTGTATGTTATTTATTTATGTCTTTTGGCTCGAAGCTTTATTTAACATGAAAATTTCCAACTGCGAGAAAGATGGGAATTAACAAGTTCGTGTTTTTAATTTATCAGGTGGTGGATTTGAAGATGCAGCTGAAGCAGCTCGAACAACTAGAGAAGAAGCTGGAGAAGGAGATGGGCAGCGAGAGGGCCAAGAAAATAATTAAAGAGGGTGTTTACTTAATTAGCATTGGAAGCAGTGAATACGCCCTGCCTTTCTTCTCTAATCCTACTCTGTTTCAGTCCATTTCCATGGAAGATTACGTGGGGATGGTGATTGGAAACATCACCACCGTGCTTAAGGTACGAAACTAACAAGAATTCCATCATCCACCGCTCTTGAGAGAGTACTTTCTGGTTTCACTTAAAGGAAGATTTTTATGGACCGCGTGATTTCTTGTAATTTCTGGTACAAATGGACTCGATTGGATAGCTCCATATACAGAAGCCAATTTCTATCGACGAATTCGAAAATGAAACAAATTCAAATTACATGATCTTTAAGCATGCCCAATTGCATTGACATGACTAAACATGAGTGCTTAATCCGAACTGACAATTGAGTACGAGTTGCTGACCCTTAAGTACATTATAAATGCAATTCTTTCTCCTTCTCTTTTCCATAAGCCATGATTTGATATCCAATTAGGATCTACTTTATCACTTAGTCAGTTGGTCTTTGTGTGGCTCCATTTGTAGCACAAACATGGGATTGTGCAAGTATTTCGGTGTCTTTTTATTTAATTATAAGTTGGTTCTGAGAGTATCTTGACCGGTTTATTTGCCGAGAGACCTTAAAGCTTCACTCTGCTATATACATACACTATATAGTGTGTGCTTACAAGGCAACATTTGATAATTGTTACAGCATTTCAAGGGGATGATATCGATTTCTCATTTTTCTTTTCAGGGAATATATGAAGTAGGAGGAAGAAAATTCGCAATGATTGGAATTGGGCAACTTGGGTGTGTGCCAATCATGAGACCAGCCGAAAATGGTTCTTGCTCAGGCGAAGCCAACAAGCTCGCACAGCTTCACAACGTTGCTCTTACTTCAATTCTCGCAAAACTGGAGGCGCAACTCCAAGGATTCGAGTACTCCTACTTCGACTACTACACTTCAGGCAGTGAGAGAATCCACTACCCATCAAAATATGGTAAGTTATTTATGCTGCGGGCACTTAGCTTAAGCATCATCACTTCTATACCGGTTGTGGATATTATGCCTTTTACATCGCTCGTGTACTGAATAGAAGTCCTTATTTTCGAAATGTGAAATCAATTCAGGTTTTAAGGAAGCGGAAACTGCGTGTTGTGGTTCGGGTCCTTATAGGGCAAATTCAAGCTGTGGAGGCCAAAGAGGAGAGAAGGAATTTTCATTATGCCATGATCCTGAGAACTACGTGTTCTTTGACTCTGACCATGCAAGTGAGAGGGCTAATAGGCAATTTGCGCAATTGATGTGGAATGGGAGTTTGAGTATAATCAGACCTCGCAACTTGAAAGCATTGTTCAAGCATGAGGGTGCTTGAATAATTTTTTTCCTTGAAATCGTAGGTAAATAATCACATCCCACTTGAACATCATATTATGAATAATGGGGGATGATGTTGGATTGATTGTATGATTGCACTTCTGTTAAAGAACGAGGATGTTCAAATGAGCCTCTAGCATTGCTCAAATGTCAACAAACTTGATTTCTTAAAATGTTTCGGAATAAGTTTGAATAAATGAGATTTATTATCGCTTTAGTTTTGCACTTTTGCCTATGATTTTATGAGCCCTAGCACAGTTAATGTTTTTTGTATAGGGTCAAACGCGAAAGAGCTGAAAGTAAGAAAAGGAAGAGGGAAGAGAGTCGATTACATTACACAGCCTATTAAGTTATGGGTCACATTGGTTATGCATTTATTCCTATATGTTGGACAGAGCCTAGGCCCACCAAAGTATTTTAGAAAGGATAACAGCATAAGAGAAATAACAAGCATATTAAGATTGAAACCATCAATGGTCCCATAATGTGATCCAAGCATAAAGTCTGGATAAGCAAGGGAAGGGATTTTAAATTGGTAATAAGCTGTTTTGACTGAAACCTCTATGAAGACGTGCTAAATCGCGGGTGGACCGCAAAATAGAAAATTGAAAAGGTGAAGTATGGAACCAGGAATTGTTCAAACGTATCTCAGCAGCCTCCTCTTATGACCGCAAGATGGAAAATAAATACATAGCGAAAATCAGAATGCAAATTACGCAAGCAAATATGTTTCAACGCCCCACAAAGTTTACTCTGCCAATTTATGACGTCATGTGTTTAGCCAAAAGAGGAAAGAGCTATCCCGAGCCTTCCTCTTCCCCCAACTTACTTATGGAAGTAACCCGAGCATCGGTACAAAATCCCAAGAGACGCCGCATCGTCCCACCCAAGATCGCCATGTCGGCTCCGGATCTCCACATCCTCTTCTTCGCCGTCTTCGTCTTCGTCAGCCTCCTCCTCTCGGCTCGCTGCGACGTCGCCCTGTTCATTTTTGGCGACTCGCTCAACAACGCAGGGATCAACAATTACATAAACAACGTGTCTTTCAGGGAAAACTTCCCTTCATATGGCGAGATTTTCTTTCACTGTCCCACTGGCATCTTCACCGACGGTCGTCTTATAGCTGATTTCATTGGTATTACTTCTCCATGCTCTAGCCTTTTCTTCCCCCATAAATGATTGATTGCACACTCAAATTCTTTTCGGGCGATTCAGCTAAATATGCGAAGCTACCACTGATCCCACCATATCTCCAGCTGAAGAACGACGGCTGTGGAATCAATCTGGAGCAGTACAGCATTGTTTAATCCTCATAAACAAGTCAACCGGGTTGCAATTATTGAGAGGATTTTGTTGACCAACGCATTTTATTCTTTATAGTTTAGTCGCCACCTGACTTTTTGTTTGATACAGATCAATAATTCCTTATGAAAATCTATATCTATTATCTCCTAAGATATTGAAGATATTTTCATGTCGGCTGTGAAGTCAAAATATTTTTTTATTATTAGAGTCAAATTAAGTGAACAAGCTTTCACACTCAAGACATATAATATATAATTATCATTTTTTATGAGTTTTGTTATAATGAATAAGTAAGGCCACTCGCAATTTATTATTTGTTTTCTGCTCATGTATTCACCACATTCTACTTTGAGCCTATTATAAATTTGACTTTTTTTCATTTTTTAGAAATCCTCTACCGCATCTAGGATCCTTTTTGGGCAAAAATCTTATCATGGGGGGTTGAAACCCTATGAAGCACGGACAATCTTTAGGAACTTTTGAGTCGTGTTGGACATACTTCGACATGTGATCAACAAGTGTCTAAAAATCCGATACATAGTTAACTCTTGTCAACATGCTTCGACATGCATGTCCAGAATTGTGAGAGGCATGATCCGGAATTCCAAGAGACATGATGCATTTCTAGGGCGGGATTGCAAGTGCGAAGGGAGAGAGAATCGTTGAAGAAGGTGATCAAGAGGACCACAATTGTGATGCCGTGATGGAGGGACGGAGATGAGGCTACGACTACGAAGGAGGGAAGCCTAGAGGCGAGGTGGCCAGCGACTATGATGAGGCAATCAAGAGAGAGTAGAGATCGAGAGGAAGAGGATCGTGTGAGAAGGACGAGGAGGTGGCTAGGGTTTTTGGGTTTCCAAGATTGCTCTTTTAGTCTTAGGAAGAAGAGTAGGAATAAAATTAAAAATGGGGATACCATGCAAGGACGAGGAGGAGGCGGCGGCGGCTGGGGACCTAAAGTTTGGGTTTTCAAGGTTTCTTTTTAGTTTTAGGAAGAAGAGTAGAATAATAAATTTAAAATGGGATGCCGTGTAGGAAGGAGGAGGCGGCAAAATTGAAAATGGGGATGCCAGTCCAACTTGACTAGATTTTTCTTTTTTCTTTTCCTTTTTGGAGGAAGGGAAGAATGGAGGGTGATTAAAGAAAGAAAGTCACAGGTGGTGCTGGGGAAGAAACAAGAGGGCAAAATAAATTGGTAGAGCTAAAAAGTGATTTTGGGAAATAAAAGTACTAAATGTTAAATAATGATAAGTTTTGATCACCATAAAAGATCATAGATTTCTTTTTAAATAAGTTGACTATAGTATCTATTTTTATTAAAGTCAAAAACATGTCTCCAAATATGAGTATGCATTTTCTATAAGTATGTTTTTAATGGATTTATTAATATTGTTAGTGTAAATTCATTTTAAGCTTTATAATAAATATAAATTGATTTCAAGCTTTATAATAATGTCCCTCTATCTTCTGGTGTTACGTGTCATATATTGGTATGGGTGCTACATAAGCAGGGCGTGAGAGAGCGCGTTGGTTGAGAGGGAGATTGACCATTTTTCTCTTTTGCTCCCCGGAGGAAGGGTTTTCTGGTTTTCTTTTTCTTTTTGGGTAAGGAGGAGAGTAAAGTTCTGCAGAGTGTGAGAACCAGAGGGGGAGAGAGTTCTGGCCATTGAAGTGCTCAAGCGGGAGAAATTGCAGAGACCTTCAATTTTCAAGGGGGCAGCTGAAGCTGGTCCGACTGGAGCAAGGTCGTCCAGAGCACCCGTTAGGAGGAGAAAAGCCCGGTGATCTCCCGTAGAGTTTTTCGAACCCCATCGCTGCCCATTTCAGCAAGTCCATTTCACCAAACGAACCAGGTGTTTGAACACTCTCTCCCTCAGGCGTATTCTGTGTACGAGCTGTTTTGTCTTTTCTTTTAATGAAAAAAGCCGAGAATGGGCCATGAAGTTTGAATGACGAAAACACAACAAAACTGGGATAAGATAGGATGCTGCTGAGTAAATTGACCTAGATGTATGTACATCATTTCTCTGTCATACTGATAATCATGGCGAAATCGGATTGGAGGCTGGCTTTTGATGCTGCACACCAACCGTTTTCTCAAATGCCCAAAAGAAGACCGAAATTCTTTTTGGATGTTGGAGCTTGAAATCGATTAGCATCTACGTTCATATTCGTTGAATCTTGTTTGATCATTCGTGTTTTCCTTGTTTTTGTGTGATTTGGTGGAAAAATCTTGCTCGAGTCGGTCGCGTACGGATTTCCCACGCCGGAATACCCCGCCGGAGTTACTTTCCCTCGCTGGCGAGCCTCTGTCCATGGTTCAAGGCTACTCGAGTCAGCCTTTCTCTCTGTCTTCACGTTCTTGTGCCGGTTTCTTTGCTGAATTTGTTTAATATTAGAAGTTTGAGTTCCGAGGGATGTTCATTTTAATGTTCGGTGGTCGCCGGAATAGCAAATCCGAAAAGGTAGGCACCAGTCGGTGGGAAGGACCGGTCGGTGGTGTTGGCCGGCGATGATGTAGGGCGGTAACCGGCGACCAGATGGCGGTGCTGTCGAGTGTTTCTCGACGGCGGAGGCGAGTAGCAGGAGTTCGGCCCCATTGGAGGAGGAGCCAGAGGTTGAAGGTGATTCTGGGAAAAGGAGCGTGCAGGGGAACAGGACAAAATAGAGAAAAAGGCAAAAGAGAAAGTAAATAAAAATAGAAAAATCATTTAAAAAGTAGAAAAAGTGAAAAAAATATACTCTTTTTTTTTTAATCCGACTGGGTAGGATCCGGGTTTGGGTCGGGTCAATGGCCGGATCGGGTAAGAGGTCCGGACCCGTTCCCCCAATATAATGATATATAAATAAAATATAATAATAATAATAATAATAATAATAATAATAATAATAATAATAATAATAATTAAAAATTCGGGAAAACATTAAAACAATTGAAAAATCAGAAAATTCACAAAAATTTAGAAAATTCGAAAAATCATTAAATTTTTTTAGAAAATTAAGAAAATAATTAAAAATCCAGAAAATAACAAAAAAGAAGAAGAAGAGACAAATCAGTAAAAATTCAGAAAATTCTTAAAAAAAAATTCACAAAAAATTAGAAACCCTTAGAAATTAAAACCTAAAATTGGACAAAATTTTAGAGTTTTAGAATAGGGTTCTTTGTTTTGGATTGTCTTTTCTTTTTAGGGACAATATTAGGATGCTTGTATTTTTTCTTTTGTGAATATAATTGATTGCGCATTTTTATACTTCGAATATTACTATCCTGCTCCAAAATGGTTAGGACGAACCTTAGATCTCTTTTGGATAGGCTGCCACGACATTAGTTAGCACACAATTAAATAGGTATTGAAGGGGCGTTAGTTATTCGACAAAAAAAAAGGGGCGTTAGTTTGACTACGTAATTAAGTCATTGAGTAAATAGTGAGATATCCTCTTGTATTTTACTTGATTTCTAGCCAATCGAAAAAGTTAGCGATGACTTCTTAGTCAAAATTTGCATAAGCTTAATTGATTAAAATTTTAAACACTTGATGTCGTATGAGATATGGGCTTAAGAGAACCCAATAAGAAAGCGTGCTTGGATTTTTTCTCCTAATGGAATCCATCAAAAACTTGGACCAACGCAAATTTTTTTTAGGATTGTTTTTACATTTCCTCATTTTCTGACATTTGATTCACTAAGAAAAATGATTGAAACAACAAATTTTTTCTAGTCAACGAAAAATCTATATTTAAATTTAAAAATTTGATCGACTAAAAAAATATAGATAATTGATGGTAATTTCTAAAAATATAACTAGACATTGATGTTTGGATCTGAAACTTGACACTTGGGCACAAAAATCCCAACGCTAGTTCCCAAATCCTGGGAGTCCAAGACCAAGTCTTCAATGCATAGACTTGGTCCATCGAGGTTGGGCCTAGGACCTAGATGCCCATGCTTAGATCCCTAACACCTACATCCGAGTCCATCAAGGTTGAGCTTGAAACCTCGCTAGCTAAGCCCCAGCCCTTGATGCCCTTGCACATGAGCCTAGGTCCACCAAGATCGAGAGTGGGATCTTGGTACTTGAGCTCGAATCCTCAAAACTTGGGCTCGGATCCACAAAGGCTACAACCAAGTTCACAAAGGCTATTCTCAAGTCGATCGAGGCCAGGTTTGGGGCCTTACTAGACATGTTTAGGTTTATCGAGGTTGCGCCCAAGATCCTAGTGCCCGTGCCTTCATCCTGGCACTTGGGTTGAGATCCCTCTAGTGCTTGTACTCGATTTCCCTGAGTCCTCGATTGCCCATACACGAGTTACTAGCATCTAAATAGTATGTGTTTATTTTTAAAAAATCAAATAAGATTTTCCATACCAAATGATGGAATATTTTTTAGTTTATTTTCAGGTTTAAACTAAATATCATAAAATATTATTATTATCTTGTAAATTAACTTTCTACAAAATAATTTCCAGAAAAATTAATTTTTTCATGAAACAAATTGAGCCTGAGCAAATGCAACACTTTTGAAATTGTTCATGTATAAAGATACGATTTACATCCTCCAATCGGGACAGGTTTGAGGTAATTCACACTCATTGAAGTAGATAAGGCTTTGATCAAAATAAAAAAAAAAGTAGATAAGGCGAGTGCTGTAGTGCGTCCAAAAGAACAAGGTCTGTGTTTAATTGTTAATTTTTGGTAAATCATGAACATCACTGTCATATGAAAATGCTAGAAACCCAAAGTAAGTCCCCACTTGTCTTAAACTTTCAATACTCCCAATGATGACTTTCACCCCAAAGCCCTTTGAGAATGATTGCCAAATGCCTCAAATTTTTTTCAAGAGAAAATGTTGAATCAAACACACCCTAAATTAGTTAGAGACTTGTCTCCTCGACGAAAATCCTTCTTGCGCCTAAGTGTCGAGCAAGCCGGCCAACGTGGGAATAAAAGTCAAAACAGATCGCCGTCCTTCGACTTGTCCAGACGTACCTCCCACGTTTATCCAATGTATCTCCCAAGTTCGTAAGTCCTGTTCAATGCACCGACAGAAGACTTCATAGCAAATACTTTTTATCACCATATTTTCCTATAGGAGTATTAGGAGTGTAAGTGATTCGGTTCGATTTGATTTTTTTGGAAAGCCGAACTAAATTAAATTGATAGGGAAATTTATTGAACTGAATTGAAATTCGATCTGAACCGTAATGGAACTGAATTAAAATTCCGGTTCGGTTCGGTTCGGCTTTTCGATTTTTACTTTTGGTTTTGTTTTATTTGTTTCCTCCATTCACCCCTTTCAATAATTTAAAAAAAAAATCGATTTTTAAAGTTATTTTTATTCCTTTTCTTATTCTTCTTCTTCATTGGCCGGTCGGTCGTTGGCCATATCGGCAACCAGCTAGAGGCGAGCTAGAGCCTCATCATAAGCCGGTCACCGGCTACTGGCCAATGAAAAAAAAGAAGAAGAAAAAAAAAAGAAAGAAAAGGAAAAAAAAGTAAAAGAACAAAAATAAAAAAAAAATAAAAGAAATTTTTTTTGGACTTTATCGGTTTGGTTTGATTAACCGAACCGATAAAAACCGAATTGGTTAAAAAAGTTTCAGCTTTTAATGAGAACTGAACTTAAAAAACCCAAACTTTCGGTTCGGTTTGGTTTGGTTGTTAGTTCAGTTTTTGATATCCCTGAGTGTATATGTAGCCACCTAAAGAGGACGAACATCATCCAACACAGGTCATCATGTCGACTCCGACTCTCCACATCATTCTCTTCACTGTTCTTGCAAGCCTCTTCGTCTCCACTTGCTGCGACAATCAGTCTCGGGAAGATGTTGCTCTCTTCATCTTTGGCGACTCCATTAATGACGCAGGGACCAACAACTACATAAACACCACTGCCGGCTTCAGAGCAAATTTTCCTCCTTATGGGGAGACGTTCTTCCGCTATCCCACTGGCAGATTCTCAGATGGTCGTCTTATCGTCGATTTTATTGGTAACTTCTTTGCCGGGTAACTTGGGCACAAAATCTATTTATTTCCTCATATTACTGCTTAATATGTTTGTTGTTCTATTCTGTTTTTGTTTTTCTTTGGTTATGCAGCTGAATATGCAAATCTACCGCTGATTCCACCATATCTGCAAATGAAAGATGATGAATTCATGGGAGGGGCGAATTTTGCGTCCGCTGGAGCTGGTGCTTTGGTCGACACTTATGAAGGATTTGTACGTTCTTTATTTATGTCTTTTGGCTCGAAGCTTTATTTAACATAAATTTGTACACTTTTTGAGTCTGCAAGAAACCTCGGAAATGAGCAAGCTCATGTTTTCAATTTATCAGGTGGTGGATTTGAAGACGCAGCTGAAGCAGCTTGAACAACTAGAGAAGAAGCTGAGGAAAGAGATGGGGAGCGAGAAGACGAAGAAGATAATTAAGGAGGGTGTTTACTTAATTAGCATCGGAACCAATGATTACACGAAGCCTCTACTTAATCCTGCTCTGTTTCAGTCCATTTCCATGGAAGATTACGTGGGGATGGTGATTGGGAACATCACCTCTGTGCTCAAGGTTAGAAGCAACAAGAATTCCATTATCCACCCACTCTCGACAAAGTACTTTCTAGTTTCACTTAAAGATAAATTTTTATACACCTCGTGTTTTCTTGCAATCTCTGGCACAGATGGACACGATTCTGTAGCTCTATGTAAATAAGCCCAATTTATATCGACAAACTCGATAGTGAAACGAATTCAAATTACATGATCTTTAAGCATGCTCAATAGAGATATATTGCATTGACATAGCTAAACATGAGTGCTTAATCCGAGCTGACAGGTGAGTACATGATGCCGACCCTTAAGTACATTCTAAATGTAATTCTTTCTCCTTTTTTCCATATGCCATGATTTGATATCCAATTAAGATCTCTTATATTACTTAGTTGTTCTTATATGGCTCCATGTGTAGCACAAGCATAGAATTGTGCAAGTATATTGGTGTCTTTTTATTCGATGTTAAGTTGGCATCTGAACGTATCTCAACCTGTTCATCTTTCCGAGAAATCTTAAAGGTTTACTCCACTATATGCACGCACTATTTAGTGTGTGTTTGCAAGGAACCTTGTTCTGGCCTCGTGATAATTAGACTTGCTAAACATCTGTTAATTGTTATGGCATTTCAGGGGGATAATATGGCTTTCTGATTCTTTTCCAGGGAATATATGAGGTAGGAGGAAGAAAATTTGCAATGATTGGAGTGGGGCAAATTGGGTGTGCGCCAAGCGGGAGACGATTGACCAGAAATGGTTCTTGCTCAGGCGAAGCCAATAAGATCGCACAGCTTCACAACGTTGCGCTTACTTCAATTCTTGCAAAACTGGAGACGCAACTCCAAGGATTCGAGTACTCCTACTTCGACTTCTACACTTCAGAGAGTGAGAGAATCCAATGCCCATCAAAATACGGTAAGTTGTTTGTGCTGTGGGCACTTATCTTAAGCATCAATACTTCTACACTAGTTGTGGATTTTGTGCCTTTTACATCGCTCATGTCTTGGATAGAAGTCCTCATTTTCGATATATGAAATCGATTCAGGTTTTAAGGAAGCAAAAAGTGCGTGTTGTGGTTCGGGTCCTTATAGGGCAAATTCGACTTGTGGAGGCCAAAGAGGAGTGAAGGAATATTCATTATGCCGTCATCCTGAGAAGTACGTGTTCTTTGATTCTGGCCATTCAAGTGAGCGGGCTAACCGACAATATGCACAGTTGATGTGGAATGGGAGTGTGAGTGTAATCAGACCTCGCAACCTGAAAGAATTGTTGAAGCATGAGGGTACTTGAATTTTTTCTTCCTTCCTTGAAATTGTACTTGAAATTGTAGGTAAAGAATCACATCCCACTTAAACGTTATATTATGAATAACGAGGGATGATGTTGGATTTGACTATACAGTTGCCCTTCTGTTAAAGAACAAGGATGTTCAAATGAGCCCTAGTATTGCTGAAACATCGACAAAACTTGAATTACTTAAATGTTTCAGGGTAAGTTTGAATAAATGAAATTCATTATCGCTTTGGTTCTGTGCTTTCAACTACGATTTTAGGGCTGCAACACAATGCATTTAATTAAGATGAGGGCAAATGTGAAAGAACAAATAAGAAAAAGAATAGGGAAGAAAGTTGATTACATTATACAGCCCATTAAGTTATGGGTCACATTGGTTATCCATTCATTCCTATGTGTTGAACCAAGTCTAGGCTTACGATATCTGTAAAAATAAAGTTATATTACCTATTTTAGTCAACAAAAAATGCAATATCTATGAGAAAATATTTAGATTTCTTTATATTTAGGCAAATTTTCCTTGTTTATGCAACACAATGAGATAGGGAGAAAATAAGGAAAAGAATGGTAGAAAGATGGAAAATGAAGAATTTAGTGATCTAGGAATTTCAAATAAGAAAACATTGGAAGACGAATATCCAATCAAGGATTTTGTAATTCAATCCCTAATTTTATCATTAAGTGTTGGAAGGTGGATATCAAATTAAAGATTTTCTTATTTACTCCCTAATTTTATGTGAAAAAATAACCAATTGCCTTTGGATAGGAGTCTTAAATGTATCCAATAAATAGGAAAACATTGTGAACTTGGGAAGACAATTAGGTTTTTAGTTTTAAATGTTTTTTCATTGTTTTGATAGTTTTTCAAGTGTTTTAAAGAGAAGACAAAATTGGTAACGAAATTCTTATTCTTTGATTCAAGATGATGTGTTTAATTTATATGTTCGTTTCTTCTTCTATCATGTCCCAATTTTCTTTGCATGACTATGATGATATGAATTTCATGTTTTTTTTTTATGTTTTGTAAGTGATTTCATTCATGTGAGTTATATATTATTGCATTTAATGCTTTTAAGTAGTTGTATGTTTGAGATTGGGAAGCAATAATATGCAATTGTTTTTTTTATAATATATAACCATGAATTAAATATGAATATATATACCATGTTATTTGTGTAACTTTCGGTGACAATGTGGTTCAAAAGATTCATTATAAAGCGAAAATATTTATAGATTTTAATACACTTATATTTATTTAAATTAACATAAAGATATGGTGGATAGATAAATTGAATAGATTTTTTATACCTAGAGATATTATAGTAAAAAGATTTGGAAATTTTGCTTTCACATATTTGATATTGCTTTTGTATGTGTAATAATGTAAAATTAATATCTAGTGGTTATGGTGAAGTCATATATTCTAACATTTTTATTTGATTGATTTACTATATTCAATTTCAAAATTTTGTTTCTATGTTTGTGAATTTTAATTTATTCTCAAGTCTATTTTGATCTGTTAGATAAATTTTAGAATTAGTCCATTGTTAATATTTAATTGGTTTATTAATCATCAATTTTTATGAGATGATATTCCTTCTCATTATTATATTATTTGTTCGACACATTCATCGCATTTAGAATTTCACGAATAGCCTACCAAAGTATTTAAGAAAGGATAACATCATAAGAGAAATGACAAGCACATTAAGATATCGAGACAGATTGTTATTGGGTATTGAAGGTGTGACCAATATAAGATATCGATCTCGTGGACTAATTTTAGGTTGCTTAGCATTGCTCTTCCGAAAATGACGAGCTTTCTAGTCCTATTCGAGTTAGTTGCTTACATCTGCAACCCACTTTGTGTATCCATCATTCTTTTTGTCGGTGTTTCATTGGCTGCTTTTTTGTTCATCATTGGCCGTATTAAGCATGCATACCTGACACGAGTTGCCAAAACGATCCAAATCGAAAGAAACTATCTCGAACAGTCAAGACTTCTTGCTCTTAGTTTAATGTCTGCAGATATAGAAATAGATCATTGAAACCATCAATGGTCCAATAATGTGATCCGAGCATAGGGTGTGGGCGAGCAGGGAAAGTATTATAATTTACAAATTGATAATGAGTTGTTTTGACTGAAACTTCCGCGTAGATGTGCTAAAGTTGGCGCTGGACCACAAAGTCGAAAATAAAAAAAGGTGAAGTACGGAACAAAGAGTTGTTCAAACGTACCTCACCTGCTGTAACTGCGTAGCGAAAGCCAGAATGCAAATTACGCAAGCAAACATCTTAAATGGCCCCAGAAATTTGACTCTGCCAATTTATGACGTCATATGTTTGGCCAGAAGAGGAAAGAGCTATAACGAGCCTTCCTCTTCCCAAGTTACTTATTCAAGTCACCCGAGCATCTGTCCAAAATCCCAAGAGACGCCGCCCCATATCGGCTCCGGATATCCACGTCCTTTTCTTTCCCGTCTTTGCCAGCCTCCTCCTCTCGGCTCACTGCGATGTCGATCGACCCCAACACAACATCGCTCTATTCATCTTCGATGATTCGCTCAACGACGCGGGGACCAACAACTACATAAACGTTAAAGAAACTCAAAAATCGAGTCAATGAAGCGTTACTTTTCATTCATATGTTGTATAATATATATAGAGATATCACCACCTATAATTATGGTGAAAGATAAAAATAAAAGATAACAATTTTGTCTACAAGGAAAACAAATTACAAAAGATCTCAAATGATCAACTCGTTGATACTCTATTTGATTTGTTATTTTCATATTAATTTGTAGAAGATTTATTTTTGGTAACTGAGGATCCGCCTTAGCCTCATTTCGTTTATGCTAGTCGGGGTCACATGGCCTTTTGGTGCCCGGTGACACCGGCGGACCTCGCCAAAGCTATTTGGACGACTATACCTTGGGGGAAGCTTCCCCAGTAACCCACCGCCAAGGCTCCCCACTTAAATTGCGATAGCAATGTGGGGATTCGAACTCTCGATCGCATCGAAGCGGGAGAGAACAAATACCAACGGCCCATAGTTGGGTGATTTGTAGAAGATTTTGTATTACACATAATTTGAATTTTTCCCTTATGATTTTCTGCTTCAATACTCCCCTTCAAATCGGTCAATAGGGAGGGACCAGAGATCGAGTTTGATTCGTGAACCGACAAACATATCTCGAGTCAATGGTTTGATGGAAATATTAGCAGTTTGTGAGGAAGACGTGACATTGCGTGTTACAATAGAACCAAGAGCAATCTTTTCCCGAACAAAATGATAATCAATCTCAATATGCTTTGTCCGAACATGAAAAACTGGATTAGTTGTGAGATGCAATGCCGATATTGTCTGAAAAAAGTAACAAAGGTTGACATTGGTAAATCCCAATGTCATGTAGTATGTATGAAATCCTAGTGAGTTTAGTATTTGTAGAAGCAAGAGCTCAATATTTGGCTTCAGTTGTGGAGTGGGCCACAGTAACTTGTTTTTTGGCACACCATGAAATACAATTTGATCCAAGAAAATGACAATAAGCAATAGTAGATCGTCAGGTGATTTTGCACCTAGTGCAATCTACATTGACAAAACCATATAGATTGAGAGAACTACAAGACAAAATGCGAAGTCCAAGGTATAAAATGCCGTGAACATATCACAGAATACGCTTTACCATATGATAGTATGCAATAGTTGGGTCATGAATATATAAGCAAACTATGTTGATTACAAGTGAGATCCAAACGAGTAAATGTAAGGTACTGAAGAGCGCCTACAATGCTTCGAAAATAGGATGGATCAACGTAGGGCTTACAACCATTTTTGAGAGGTGGTTGTTTGGTAGCTATTGGAGTAGAAATTGGCTTACATTGCACCATTGATGCTTGACTCAAAAGATCTAATGCACATTTATGTTGGGAGAGAAAGAGTCCATTAGCGGAGTGATTGACTTCAATGCCTAAAAAATAATGAAGAGCACCAAGATCTTTGATGGAAAACACTTGACCAAGTGCCTGCACAAGATGGTTAAGCAATTTTGTAGAATCACCAATGAGGATTATATCATCCATATAGAGCAATAGAATAATAGTATGACCATGACGATGATAAACAAATAGTGATGGATCAGTAGTGTTGCAAAAGAATCCATACTCAAAAAGAAAATTACTGAAATTGTCAAACCATACCCTGGGAGCTTGTTTGAGATCATATAGCGCCCATTGGAGTAAGCGAATTGGTCAGGATAAGACGAATCACTTATCATTCCATATAGACAGGAAAATCTAGATCTTTGTGTAGGAAGGCATTCTTGACATTTAATTGGCGAATTTCCAGTTTTGGATAGTAGCAACAGATAGTACAATGTGAATTGTGGCTTGTTTAACTACTGGGCTAAAAGTTTCTAGGAAGTTGACACATTCTTCTTGATGAAACCCTTTTGCAACAAGTCATTTTCAAAAGGTCAAGTGAACTGTTTGTGTGTAGCTTTTTCTTTTATACCAATTTACATCCAACTACATTCATCGAGGGTTAACGGAGAACAAGTTCCCGTGTTTTATTGATTGCAAGAGCATCCAACTCCTCAAGTATAGTGGTTGTCCAACTAGGGTGTTTTAATGCTGAATGGACAGTGCGTTGGCTCGGGAGGGATAGATGATACAACTATATTGGCATACTTGGGGTTTGGCTTCAAGATCTCGGCCTTTGAACATGTAACCAGGGGATGTGCCGAGGATGTGAAAGTTTCATATGGAGATTGAACTAAAGGTTCACTTTCTATTGATTGTTACACATGATTAGAGAGTGTAGTAGATGAAGCATTTGAATTTGGTTCTATCTTAGCAAATAGACGTGCACATTCGCTTATAAATTCAAGATCCGTTGGTGAACCAACATTTTGATCAACTTCTGGACAAGGTTGGCTAGAAACTTTTGTTTGTGATGGACATATAGTTGAATTCCATTGCAATAGCTCAAACACGATTAGTAGATTGATGAAGACAACGATATCCTTTGTGCTTTGCACTGTATCCCTAAAATACGCATGGCAAAGAGTGCTTGTCAAATTTGTTCATTGCGTAGCTGTGTAAATGTGGATCACAACGAGAGCCAAACACTCGAAGTAATGAGTAATTAGGATCCTTCTTGAATAAGACCAAGTATGGACTTCGGTTGCCTAGAGCAGTTGAAGGAAGCCGATTTATTAAATAATTCATTGTTGTAAAAGCTTCCGCCCGATAGGTCAGTGGCATAGATGCCTCAAACAATGTAGCAAGCTCGAGTTCAACAATATGTTGATGTTTCCTCTCAGCAACACTGTTTTGCTCTGGCGTACCTGGATTAGAGAGTTGTAGTTATATGCCGCATTCACAAAGACGCGTGAGAAAATTATTACTTGTGAATTCACTTCCTCCATCGGATTGAAAAACTTTAATTTTCTTATCAAGTTGATTTTCTACTAATTTCTGAAAGGCTAGGAAAATCTCATAGAATTCTGACTTTTGCTTCAATGGATACAAGCAATAATATCAAGAGAAATCATCATTAAATATCACATAATATCGAAATTTTGCATAGAAGAAATTGAGCTTGGTCCCCAAAGATCACAATGTATTTTCTCCAATGGATGGGATCATCGAGAATCAGACAAAGAAAATGGCAATCTTGAACTTTTACTAATTTGACAACTTGTACATAAAGTACCGGTGGATTTATTTACTAAAATCAAATCATCATATCGCAAAAGCTGTAAAACACGACTATTAGGATGGCTTAATCGGCGAAGCCACGTAAGTTCATCTGCAACCTTGTTTCTTTGAGAAAAGAATGCCATGGAATGCAAGTCCTTATTGGTATATAATCTCTGATGATTACTTCCCGTCAACAGTACCCGGAGTGTCCTGGAGTTCTTGATATTAAAGCCAGATGTGTCAAACTCAAAATAGCAAGGATAATCTCTCATCAATTGAGAGACAGAAGATTTTTCTTAATTTGTGGAACAACTAGAACATTATTAAGTGAAAATTGACCAATTTAGTCGCTAAATTGACCAGTCCCAACATAAGTAATCGGCAATGATATACCATTCCCAATTATCACATTATCATGGTCAAGGTAAGGAACTACATTCACAAGATTACTTGAATTATTAGTCATATAAGTAGTAGCACCATTGTCTGTATGCCATTCCTCATCTAGTGAGTTTGAGATATGAAGAGCAGCCAGGCCTTGGGGTATATTAACATTTTGATAAATATTATCGAAACGATACTAACAATTCAATGCATCATGCCCTTTCTTCTTGCAAATTTGATAGATGAAAGATGGCACTCCTATGTTTGAATTTGGCATTGCATCGGCAGTTTTGGTTTGGCGAGTGTTATAGTAGTTTCTTGAATAGTGCTGACCATTCTGGTTTGTTTGAGAAAGCCCACGATCCTAGAATTAAATGTGGATCCTCTACCCTTTCCTCTGGGGTTGTTTTTGTAGCCACCATCGCATTGCTGTGAGATAATCGCCATTGAACTATCTAGGAGCATGGTCGAAGTGCGCTTGTTTTGCAACTCATAACTTTGAAGTTGTGCAACCACTTCAGCATGAGATAGAAGAGGAGGCTTGAACATAGTCGTTTTGAATGACTCATAGCCATCATTAAGTCATTCAAGTAATCTGAAGACTTTATTAGCATTTGACACCGGTTTACCATGGAATGCAATTGATCACAAATAGATTTAAAGTCACGAAGATAAATAGATAAAGGCTTATTTTCTTTCCAGATGTGCTGAAGTTGTTCAAGGAGGTCAAGTTCACAAGTCACCGAGCGTTGCTTGAAATGAACGGTGAGAGCTGTCCATACTTTTGTTGCTATTTGTAGTCCAACTGCATGTCTGAGAACCTCTTTCGAGAGTGGGTCGACGATCCAAGACTTTACAAGGCGGTCACTCCGCACCTATGATGTGTATTTTGGGTTACTGACTTCAGGTCCATTCTCTAATGTTCGAGTCTGCGTTGGCACAACGGTCTCTCCGGCAAGGAAATCAAGTAGTTCCCAACTTTCAATCAGAGACAGTACTTGTGTCTTCTAAAGCAAAAATATGTTTTCATTAAGCTTCAATTAAACAAATTTTGACACATTGATGTTTGAAGGAAATGGAAATCTCAGATTTGAAGAAGAAAGTGACTTGATTACAAGAAAAGATCAGTGTGTCGTTGCATGGCTCTAATACCATAAAAAGCCTCTGAAATTGAGTTAATGAAGTGTTACTTTTTATTGATATGTTGTACAATATATATATCTATCACCACCTATAATTATGGTGAAATATAAAAATAAAAGATTACAATTCTATCTACAAGGAAAACAAATCACAAAAGATCTCTAAATGATCATTTCGTTGATACTTTACTTGATTTGTTATATTCATGCTGATTTGTAGAAAATTTTGCACTGCAAATAATCTGAATTTTTCCTTTCTGATCTTTTGCTTCAATAAAGACTATCGCGTCTTTTAGGGCAAGCTTCCTTTCGTATGACGAGACTTTCTTCCATTATCCCACTGGCAGATTCATTAACAATCGTCTTATGGCTGATTTTATTGGTATAACTTCTCCATGCTTTAGCATTTTCTTCCCCATAAATGATTGATTGCAACTCAAATTTTTTTTAGGTGATTCAGCTGAATATGCAAAACTACCCAATCCCACCATATCTCCAGCTGAAGAATGGCGAATTTGTGAGGGGCGAATTTCGCGTCCAATGGAGTCGGCGTTTTACTTGAAACTCACCAAGGATATGTATGTCGAGTCTCTTTCCTTATCTTTGCTTTGATGTTTTTTTATGTTCCGCTTCCGGGTCATCTTACTTAGTTTTGCTTCTTTAGGTGGTGGATCTCAAGAGTCAGCTCAGGCAATTCAAGAAACTAGTGAAGGATCTGAGGAAGAAGCTAGAGGACAAGAAGGCGAAGAGAATGGTTTCGGAGGCATTTACATGGTTAGCATCAGAGCCAACGATTACTTGTACCTCGTTGCCAACAATCTAGCTCTGTTTCTGACAAGAATCAAGGAAAATATGAGAGGAATTGTGGCTTTTGTATTTCTGTATATCAAGTGTACATTTACAAGCTATATTTGTAGTACTAGAAAGAAAACGTAAAAGAGGAAAAGAAAATTAGACATGATTGTATTTCCTATCTATTGAGCCAATTAAGGATTTTGTGAATCAATTATTGATTAGCTAAATCATTCAATTCACAAGCGAGAATCGATACCAAATCATATTTCCAACACTCCCCCTCAAGCTGGTGGTTTGTATATATCAAGGGCACCAAGCTTGCTTAGCAAGTATGTACGCCATCTTTCACACAATGGCTTGGTAAATATGTCTGCAGGTTGCTCCATAGTCCTAATTACTCTTGTTGTGATGATCCATTCTTGGATTTTGTCTTGAGTGAAATGACAATCAACTTCTATATGTTTAGTCTTCTCATAAAAACTAGATTTGCCGCTAATTTAAGCGTGGCACGTTGGCATAGAACAAATTGCCCGGTCCATCAATTTGCACTAAGATTCAAGAGAAGTCCTTGTGTCCAAACTACCTAACAAGCAGTCTTGACCATGGCCTAATATTCAAATTCAGCTGACGATAGCGATATGATTGACTATTTCTTTATCTTGCATGAGATAAGTGACTCTCCCAATTCGATACATTATCTAGAAATAGACCCTTTCATCATTGGACAAGTAGCATAATCTATATCGCTACATTCATGAGACAGAAGTATACCGAGTCCTGAGCATCCTCTCAAATACTTTACAACCTTTAGTGTTGCATTCATATCGGACTGCTTTGTTTTGTGCATGAATTAATCAAGTATTTGTACCACATAACATATATAAGGTATTGTCATTGTGGGATAGATTAATTTCCTAACAAGGTGCTGATGTCCCGATGGGTCCTTGAGTAATGAATCTTTGATTGGTGAAGGTGAGCTCTCATCATATTCATGTGTCATTAGCTTCACATTCTGATCAATTGGTATAATAGTCGGTTTACATTATGACAATCTTGCTTCTGAAACTATCTCCATAATCAATTTACATTGGCTATGACAGATCCCTTTGTTAGATCGAGCTATTTCAATACCAAAAGGTATTTAGGGGGTCCCAAGTTTTTAATGTGAAAAGAAGAGTGTAGATATTTCTCGAACTTTGTAAAAGCAGACTAGAATATCACCAACATATATTAATAAATAAATTGATGAATCACCTTCAGTCCTTGCAAATAAGGTGTAATAATGCTTGGAGTGCTAGAATCCTACAGTGGTCAGCACCGTGGTGAATTTGGAGTACCATTATTTAGAAGCTTCTTTAAGCCCATATAAGGATTTACAAAGACGGCATACACGAGACTCCCCTTATTTGCATAAATTGTGGAAGATCCATAGAATTTCTTCATCGAGGTCTCTCTAGTGTAGTGGCTAATTTTGAAAAGAAGCAATGGACAAGAATGAACAAACAATAAGTTCCTTGGCCATGGTAAAAAAAGTCTCACGATAATCAAAGCCTTTTGCTTGTGTGAATCCCTTTGCAACTACCCCGTTTGGTTCAACTTTTCCAAGGGGCTTTGGGGGCCCAAAGGCCCTTGGGAAATTTTTTAGGTGTTTGGTTCAACATTTGCAACTCTCATTGGCCAAATGCTTCCCTTTGAAATGCGAGTCCACCTTTACTTTTCATCTGTTGACTTCTTTGTTTTTTTTTTTCTTTAACCGAGCATCTTCCCCATACCCCAACCGCCAGCAGTTAGATCTGGTCGTTGGCAAGGCTGCTCGAGGTCTAGGGAACCTAGATCTGGCTGCCGGTGAGGCTGCCTGAGGTCGCGCGACCTTAGGCGGCGCCGCTTAGGCCTCGCCGGCAGCCAGATCCGGGTCTGCGCGACCCAGGCAAGTGTCGCCTGAGTCGCGTGAACTAAGGCGATGCCGCCTGAGGTTGCATGACGCACGACCCAGGCAACCCCTGCTTGGGTCGCGCGGACCCGGATCTGGCCGTCGGCGAGGCCCAAGCGGCGCCGCTTGAGGTACGCGACCTCAGGCAGCCTCGCCAGCGGCCAGATCTTGGTTCATGCAACCTCTACCAGCCTCGCCGATGGCCAGATCTGGCCGCCGGTGGTTGGCCCGCCGTTGATCGCGATGGAGTTTCATCGGATTTATTTTTATTTTTTAAAAAAATAATAAAAGTCGTTTGCAAATGTTGGGTTTACCAAACGGTATTTACACCAAAGCCACTTTCCAATGCCCTTTAAATTATAATTTTCCAAATGTTCAAGCATTCTTGAAAACTCCTTTACCCCAAAGGTATTTGCATTTGGCTAAAGGCATTTTGTGACATCTTGGATTTTTCACTTCTGCTTTCAATTAAATTAATCGGACTTTTGATCGACGCACCTACAATATTATTTTCAGAGCTGATCTCTTGTGAGATAACTAGACTATCTATAGAAGCCATTAAGGAATTCTAATGCAATAGACTTGAGAATTCGACCAAGAATCGGCTACTTGACCATGCTCTTCTTTAAATGCCATTACGGCACAATTAAAAATCGATAAGAGATTAAAGATAGGTCGGTTTGATTGAGATGTGTGGCTAAACATGGGTGACTCTACTAAATTGGAAAATTCTCGTCGACCGTCAATAGACTGATTTTTCTATTGTTTTGGTACCCTGTGTCCGTATTTAACTCCTCGAGATTTTCATGACAATCGAGAGTCGCCAATGTGTTGAATATGTTCATTGTGGCTCGAATAAAATCGACCACGGGTCATTTGCATTAAAAATTTATGAAAACTACTTGGTAACCTAGGTCACGCTAAAAATGCGTCAGATTAAAATTAACCACGAATTTGAATCCGATTTTAGAAATTAGAAGTTTTGTCATATCACAGGTCATTTTAGAAATGTCGACTCAGTCTCCAAAGATTTTTCTGCAAATCGAGACTTTTTGGGAAAAAGTCGTCGTAGGGCTGCTTTTATGCAGAAATTGTCAGGACCGTTTTTGATTGCGCAATTGGGAAGCAAGTGGGTTTTATTTGTGAGGAAAAATACCAATTCGATCGAGGGTTCAACAATTGAATTTTTTAGGGCCAAATTGGGATGATTCAAAGAGAGATTAAAGTCCAATTGAGGGGAAATCACATGAAATTCGTAACCTTCCACCATATATGGCTTTTGGATTTTTTCAAGTGTGCAAGAAGGAGCCTTGGTGGCTGATTTTTAGCCTAGGAAGGCAGCTGGTGGTGGAGGAATGGTCAAGGGAACACAAGGGTTAAGGAGAGACCATAGTAGGCCCCCTTAAAGCTTTTGGTCCCCTCTTCCCCTACTCAACCGTCGACAGCCCCTCCCATCTTCTTCATTGTGCCATTTTCGAGCTCAGCAACCCAGAGAGAGGTCAGCCGAAGCCCTTTGTCGCCGTAGCTGCCGCTGGACCACCATAATGCTGAGCTGCCTCGTTCGCACCATCGTCCACTCGCCGTGCGTGTCCCTTACCTTAGCTGTGTCTCTGCCTCCCTCACGCCTTCGCCTCAACCCAGCAGCGTCCCAGAGTCCTTTCCTGTGACCGTCAGACCCCTTTGCACTGCCAAACTGCCACCGTGTTGCTGCCGTGAGGCTCTTCGAACGTTGCTGCAGCTCCATCGGCTCTGGTCTCGTTGGATCAGCCCTCTGTAGCCCTCGAATAGAAGCAAACAGAGTGGGTTTCCAGCAACACCTTTGGCTTGTTTTGGAGGTGTTCCCGGCCTCGAAAGCTAGGCCTGCTTTGGAGAGAGTTGATCCCTGCGGTGTCCCCGTCGTTTTGAACCGAGCGGTTCATTAATCAAGTGAGTTTAACTCACTAATCCTCGCTTAGTAGGTTAATGATGCTTAGGGGTTGATTAGTTTAGACTGAAATTAGTTTAATGGATAATTAGAATGGTTTAGTGAATTAGTTAATTACCGATGCAAGTTAGGTGGCTAATTTTGTGTAATTAGCGAGTAGATAGGCTCTAATATTTATTTAACCAATCTCGAAATTTTTCTGGGACTGTTCAGGCATATAATTAGGCTTTATTGGCAAAAGTATGCGTTTTGGTATTTATTGGCATTATTTAATTAATTTATGTAATTAATTAATTAATTAATTATTTTTCGAAAATTAGACCGGGATAGTCAGTGACTGAAATTTTATCAAAGGTGTGATCTATTTATTTAATTGAGCTTTAATTTGTGCTGGTTGTGTATGATTTGTATTTTAGGAATTTATTCCTAAATTTATTTAATTTCAGTAATTAATTAGAAAGTAACCGAGCATTGGTTTACAACACCAAATATACTTTGCTGGACCATATAAATTGGTTGGATTTATGGAAAGGAAATTATGGTATTTTGGCTAAGGTCAACTGTATACCCACACATGAGTATTTTTATTAAGTATGATAAAAGTGGTAAATTGAATAGATGGTCAGGGTGATATACTATATCAACCCGCGGGCGATATTTCAGCTTAGATTGCGAGCAGTATACCTTATTAACTTAAAGGGAGCACTATTAGTATACTATATCAACCTACCGGCTCTGATATGTCAGCTTAGATTGCGAGTAATATATTATTTATTAGCTTAGCGCGAGCTATACTATCTATATATCAACTTATAGCGAGTGGTCTTGATATGATCGGACTTATTAGATAGTATTGATTTGGCCGATCGGAGGGAGGTCGTGATGACACATAATCGACTGAGTCGATTGATCGATAGTTCGATCGATTGATTTATGTGATTTGTGTATCTATGAGATATACTGATTTGCAGGAAGGAATAGAGGCAAAGGTAAGACCTTCGACTCATGTTGTACTTAGGTAGCCCTCATGGCATATTTTCTTCCTAATCGAGTCTTAGGGGGTAGAACTTGCTGAGATGTCGTCTCACCCTGTTGTGGGATAACATTTCATGTCCTTAGATGGTGGCTCGAGAGTTTTTTGGACGACCCAAGAGTGTTACAAAGCAGGTATCTTATTTCCCGTTGCTTGAGAGCCTTAGAGGCTGGACCTATGAGCTGGTGAGGTCCAAGGTTTGGGTTAACCGGGTCTCACCCACAAGGTGCCCCATCGATACAGATCATGGTACTGCCATGCTCAAGATGGCTAGAGAGAGGATCCTATCTGGAATATGAGATTCTTCTGTACATCCTAGAGGCTGCTTTTGGGAAAGGCATTGCTGATCCTCCTCAAGGTTCGATAATAGATGCAGAAGACTTGGCTCTTGCAGTACCAGAGTTCTTAGTGCAGTCTGCTGAAGGCTCTAGTTGGAGCGTGGAAGAATGAGAGATTGAGGATGATGACGACCTGGAGTAGATCGGGAACCCCTACCTTGCTTGTAGACTTTGCTTTTGAAGTGGCTTGAGTAGAACCTGACTTTAATAGTTTGTATCGTACTATATACATTATGGTGTGCAATGTATTTATGTGTGGCCGTTTCAGGTTTAAAACTTACGGTCCTACTTTCCTATCCAATTATTTTATTGTCTGGAGATTATTTATATGCTTCCACATGCGTATTGAAATAAATGGGTCTACAATGCGTCTTGAGACGTTGCTATTAATCGACCATGGAGGGATGGACACGTACTCGGAGGATTGGGGCGTGACATTCCCGTTTAATGGTATCAGAGCCAAGGTTAGTGTTTGGAGTGATAATGTGCGATGGTCTATGGGATAATAGTATGAATGGCCTTTAATTTCATGCCGGTGCATGTCTTTGATAGTTGATTGGTAAATTGTTTGTTGTGTGGATCGACCAGCTTCTAATCTAGTGAGGATTTTGAAGCTAGGTTTCAGTAAAGCTGAGCCATGAACGATTAGGAGTAGAGGACTCCTAGTAAGAGATTAGTTAGGCCTGCGACTCAGGGTAGGACACCGACCAGGGTCGGTACCCGAAGAGGCGAAGGTAAGGCGCCAGCATAGGCTAGCACCAGTGGAGTAGCACTACTTCCCGTTGGTGCTGGGGTAACAGCCCTGGGTGATCAGGGAACCATCGAGATCACCTAGGCCTTAGATGCGATGAGGCAATTGATGAGGCGATAGGCCCGGGATCAAGCTGTTGCCTTCACTGCCATTGTTGCAGCCGTCGCTCAAGCTACTGCTACTACTGCCATTACCGCTGCTGTTGAGGCTGCAACCGCCGTCGCACCTGTCGCCACACTTGCCAAGGTTCCAGCCGGGAACATAGTTGTGGATAGGGAGAGATCGATCCACAAGTTGGTGGATCAATTCTTGAAACTGAGCCGGCTGAGGTTCATGGGTACTGAAGATCCAGAGACTGCCTCTATTTGGATTCGGGATTTGGATAAGGCATTTGCACTTTTAAGGTGTAATGAGGAGGATAAGGTAACCTTGGTAGTCTATCAATTATAGGGTAACACCAATACCTGGTGGAGAGCCGCCAGAGAGACTGTATTTCCAAGAGGAGTGGTCTCGCTGTGAGATGCCTTCCTCAGGGCATTCAATGAATAGTATTTCTCGAGGAGCGCTAGAGAGCAGAAAATGGAAGAGTTTCAGTGTCTTCGTCAGGGGACAATGACTGTTGACCAGTATGGGGTCAAATTCGCGGAGCTTTCCCAATATGCTCCGAGGTTGATTGAAGATCTTGAAAAGAAGGCTTGAAGGTTCAAGAATGGCCTTCAACAAGAGTTGAAGCAGCCGCTAGTGCCATTCAATTTGATTGATCATCGAGAAATTTACCGTCGAGCATAGCTGCTCGAAAGAAGCCTAAACGAGCAAGTCACCTTATCTAGATCGAGGTTTAATTCAAGTAGAAAAGGGATCCAACAAGGAAAGAGGCCCATGTCTAGAGGTAGATTTCCAGTTCTGCCTAGCAGGAAGGGTGGAATTGGGAAGTCAGGGCCAAGTTAGAATGGCCTGTGTTGCCTCTGTGGAAGACGACATGGTGTGAACTAGTGCCCTCGAAGATCGGGTGCTTGTTTTAAATGTGGCCAATAGGGTCACTTGGCTAGAGATTGTCTTAGGAGACCAAAAGGACAATCGTAGTTACCGCCGCCGCCGCAGATGGGTCAGATCAGAAGGTACGCGCCTTAGAATGCACTATAGGGTGGATAGCTCAGACCCTTGGTTCAAGCCATGGTGTATGCCATCACTCAAGGTTAGGCAGAGGCTGCGCTTGACGTGATCACATGTATCGTTTCATTGAACGACCATTCTGCTTATGCTTTGTTTGATCCAGGAGCAACCCATTCCTTTATTGCCGAGTATTATATTAAGCTGATAGGGTTAAGTCCTATATTGTTGGAATCTGTTGTTAGCATATCTACACCATTCAAGGATAAGGTGTTAGCTGCTTTAGGTTGTTCCCGTTGCAAGTTAGCGATTGGTGAGTGAGAGGGGAAAATAGACTTGTTAGTCCTAGCTATGTATGACTTTGATTTGATAATTGGCATGGACTAGCTCACCAAGCAATGAGCTAAAATGGACTGCTATTGTAAGCTGATTCAGTTTAATCCATTAAAGGGTGAGAGCTTCGAGTTTGTAAGGAACCGAGGAGGACCCTCGATTTCCCTAATCTCGTCACAAGAGGCAACCCGTTTATTAGACGGGGGTTGTCAATGTTACTTAGTTACTGTCGTGGATACGACAGTTGAGGAGTTGAAGATCGAAGATATTTCAGTTGTATAAGAGTTTCTAGATGTATTCCTGAAGGAATTGCCAGGATTGCCGCCGGAGAGAGAGATAGAGTTCGTGATTGAGTTAGCACCCAGGACAGAGCCAATCTCTAAGGCTCCTTATTGGATGACTTTATCTGAGTTGAAGGAATTGAAGGTGCAGATGCAGGAGTTGTTGGATAAGGGATTTATACGTTCCGGTGCATCACCTTGGGGAGCACCAGTTCTGTTCGTGAATAAGAAAGATGGTTCGTTGCATCTGTGCATCGACTATCACCAACTCAATCAAGTGACGATCAAGAACAAGTATCCCCTGCCGAGGATTGATGACTTGTTTGATTAGTTACATAGAGCGTTGATATTTTCTAAAATCGACTTGAGGACAAGATATCATTAGCTGAGGATCAGGATAGAGGACATTCCAAAGTTAGCATTTCGTACTCGGTATGGTCATTATGAGTTTATCGTGTTGCCATTTGGGTTGATGAATGCTCTAGTTGCCTTTATGGATTTGATGAACCGAGTGTTCAAGGAATATTTGTATCAGTTTGTGATCGTGTTCATCAATGATATTCCGGTGTATTTGAGGAGTGATGAGGAACATGAGAGTCATTTGAGAATGGTACTACAGACTCTGAGAGTTCATCAGTTGTATGCCAAGTTCAGCAAGTGCGAGTTTTGGTTGACTCGTGTTGCTTTCTTAGGTCACGTGATTTCAAGTGAAGGACTTTTTGTGGACCTGTCCAAGATTGAAGAATGATCAACTGGCCGAGACCGACTACAGTGACAGAGATTAGAAGTTTTCTGGGTTTGGCAGGTTATTACAGAAGGTTCGTAGAAGAGTTTTTAGTATTAGGACTCCTGAAGAAAGAAGAGAAGTTCGTTTGGATAGACAAGTGCAAGTGTAGTTTCCAAGAGCTTAAGTAGAAGCTGACTACCGCACCTTTGCTGACCATTCCATCTAGTCCCGGAGGATACGAGATCTACAGTGATGCTTCGTACAGAGGATTGGGTTGTGTGCTGATGCAACATACCAGAGTGGTTGCATATGCCTCTTATCAGTTGAGGCCTCATGAACAGAATTACCCGATGCATGACTTGAAACTCGCATCCATCATTTTTGCACAGAAAATTCGGAGGTATTATCTGTGTGGAAAAAGATTCCAGATCTTCACAAACCATCAAAGTCTTAAGTATCTATTCTCTTAAAAGGAGTTGAATATGAGGCAGCACCGATGGATGGAGCTTCTGAAGGATTATGACTACGATACCCTATATCACCCTAGGAAGGCGAATGAGGTCGCCGATGCTTTGAGTCGAAAGTCTCCAATTGCTCATATGTTGGTTAAGATTTGGAATTTGATCGAGAGAGCTCAAGATTTGGTGTTCAAATTTGAGGTAGGCCACCTTTCAAATCTAATGGCCACCCTCAAAATTGAACTAGATGTGTAGGTCAAGATCAAGTTACTTTAGCCGATAGACCCAGATGTTCAGAAGATTTTGCAAGAGGACAAAGATAAGAGAAAGCTAACTTTCAGGTTTCTAATGATGGAACACTGAGGTTCCAAGGACGACTGGTTGTACCTGACGATGTGGAGCTTAGAGAGGATATTTTATAAGAAGCCCATCGTAGCAGTTATATCATTCATCCTGATAGTACCAAGATGTATCAGAATCTGCATCAACACTACTGGTTGTCTGGTATGAAGGTGGACATCGCAAAGCATGGCACCAAATGTTTGACGTGTCAATAGGTCAAAGCTCCGCATTGCGAGCCGGGAGGACTTCCGTAACCTCTCGAGATCCCAGAGTGGAAATGAGAGCTTATTACAATGGACTTCGTGACTAGACTACCCAGGAGTCGGAGAGGAAATGATTCGATTTGGTAGTGGTCCACAGACTAACCAAGTCGGCCCACTTTATTGTAGTACGAAAGGATCTCAGTTTGGATAGGCATGCTAAGTTATACATGCACCATATAATTCGTTTGCATGGAGTGCCGGTTACGATTACTTCAGATCGAGACTCGAGATTTACCACTGCCTTTTGGAAAAGCTTACAGAGTGCTTTAGGTACAAAGCTGCAATATAATACGACATATCATCCTCAGACGAATGGCCAATCTAAGAGGACAATTTAGACCCTCGAGGATATGCTGCGAGCTTGTGTACTAGATTTTAGGGGGAATTAGGAAGAACAACTTCATATCGTGAAGTTTGCTTATAACAACAGTTATCAGCAGAGTATTTAGATAGCACATTTCGAAGTGTTGTATGGCAAATCGTATAAAATGCCCGTGTGTTGGGAGGAAGCCGGGGAAAGAAAGATCACAGGCCCAGAGTTGGCAGCAGTTAGTGGATGCAGTTTCAGTGATTAGAGGCAGATTAAAGATCGCTTAGAGCAGACAGAAGAGTTACATAGATAAGTGCCAGACGTCTTTGGAATTCCAAGTTGGTTATTACGTTTTTTTGAAGGTGTCACAAATGAGAGGAACTTCGTGCTTTGCCAAGAAGGGAAAACAGAGTCCGAGGTACATAGGTCCATTTGAAATTCTTGAGAGAATTGGGACTTTAACGTATCGTCTTGCGTTGCTGCCGAGATTAGTGCAAGTGCATGACATCTTTCACATGTCGATGTTAAGGAAGTATGAGCTTGACTTGACCCACGTGCTTAATTTCGAGGAATTGGACGTGGACGACCGTGTGTTGTATGTTGAAAGCTCGGTTTAGATCGTGGATTGAAAAGAACAAGTTCTGCGTACAAAGACCATCCCGTTGGTCAAAGTGATCTAGCAACACCACGGCAATAAAAGAGCAACCTGGGAGACTGAAGAGTCGATGGGATATATGTAGCCCCATCTTTTTGTTTAAGTATTGTAATGGTTTAAATTTCGAGGATGAAATTTTTATAAGAGGGGAAGAGTTGTGACATCTTGGATTTTTCACTTCTGCTTTCAATTAAATTAATCGAGCTTTTGATCGACGAGCCTATAGTGTTATTCTCAGAGCTGATCACTCGTGAGATAACTAGACTATCTAGGGAAGTCATTAAGGAATTCTAATGCAATAGACTTGAGAATTCGACTATGAATCGGCTACTCGACCGTGCTCATCTTTAGAGGCTATTACGATATAATTAAAAATCGATTAGGGATCAAAGATAGGTCGGTTCGACTGAGATGTGTGGCTAAACGTGGGTGACTCCACTAAATTGAAAAATTCTCGTCGACCGGCATTAAACTGATTTTTATATCATTTTGGTATCTTGTGTTCGTATTTGAAATCTCGAGATTTTCACGACAATCGAGAGTCACCAATGTGTCGAATAGGTTGAAAATCGACCATAGGTCATTTGCACTAAAAATTTCTGAAAGCCACCCGGTAGCTTATGTCACGTTTAAAACACGCCGGATTGAAATTAACCGTGAATTTGAATCCGATTTTAGAAATTGAAAGTTCTTTCATGTCACAAGTCATTTTAGGAATGTCAACTCAGTCTTCAAAGATTTTTTTGCAAACCGAGACTTTTTGAGAAAAAGTCATCGTAGGGTTGCTTTTGTGTAGAAAATGCCAGGGACCGTTTTTTTATCGTGCAATTGGGAAGTAAGTGGGTTGTATTGATGAGGAAAAATACCAATTCGATTGGGGGTTTGACAATTGAATTTTTGAGAGCCAAATTAGGATGATTCAAAGAGAGATTATTTCAAGTGTGCAAGAAGGAGCCTTGGTGGCTGATTTTCAGCCTAGAAAGGAAGCTGGTGGTAGATGAATGGTTAAGGGAACACAAGGATAATGAGAGACCATAATAGGCCCCCTTCAAGCTTTTGGTCCCCTCTTCCCTTTCTCAACCATGGACCGCCCCTTCCATCATCTTCATTGTGCCATTTTCAAGCTCAGCAACCCAGAGAGAAGCCAATCGAAGCCCCTTGCTATTGTAGCTACCCTATTCGTGCCACCGTCCGCTCGCCATGCATGTCCCCCACCTTAGCCACGTCTCCACCTCCCTCACGCCTTTGTCTCAGCCTAGTGGTGTCCCAGAGTCCTTTCGTGTGGCTGTCGGACCTCCTTGCACTGCCAAACCGCCACTGTGTCACTACCGTGAGGCTTGCTGAACGCTACTGCAGCTTCGTTGGCTTTGGTCTCGCTGGATCAGCCCTCTGTAGCCCTCGAATAGAAGCAAACAGAGTGGGTTTCCAGTAGCACCTTTGGCTTGTTTTGGAGGTGTTCCCGGTCCCGAAAGCTAGGCCCACTTTTAAGAGAGTTGATCCCTGTGGCATCCCCGTCGTTTCAAACTGAGCAGTTAGTTGATCAAGTGAGTTTAACTCACTAATCCTCGCTTAGTAGGTTAATGATGCTTAGGGGTTGATTAGTTTAGACTAATATTGATTTAATGGATAATTAGAATAGTTTAGTGAATTAGTTAATTACCGATGAATGTTAGGTGGTTAGTTTTGTGTAATTATCGAGTAAATAGGCTCTAATATTTATTTGACGAGTCTCAGAATTTTTTTAGGCTCGTTCTGGCATATAATTAGGCTCTATGGGCCTAAGTATGCCTTTTTGGAATTTATTGGCATTATTTAATTAACTTTCGTAATTAATTAATTAATTAATTAATTTCCAAAAATTAGACTGGGATAGTTGGTGGCTGAAATTTTATGCTGATTACAATGGTGTGATTTGTTTATTTAATTGAGCTTTAATTTGTGCTAATTATGTATGATTTATATTTTAGGAATTTATTCCTAAATTTATTTAATTTCCGTAATTAATTGGAAAGTAACTGCGCGTCGGTTTACAACGCTGAAAATATTTTGGTGGACCATATAAAATGGTGAGATTTATGGAAAGGAAATTATGGTATTTTGGCTAAGGCCGACCGTACACCCATACACGATTATTTTTATCAAGTATGACAAAAGTGGTAAATTGAATAGATTGTCATATATATCAGCTTGTGGACGATATGTCAGCTTACATTGTGAGCAGTATACCGGTATACTATATCAAGATATGGGATCTGATATGTCAGCTTAGATTGCAAGCAGTATACCTTATCGGCTTAGAGGGAGCACTATTAGTATACTATATCAACTTAATATGTCAGCTTAGATTGCGAGCAATATACTATTTATTAGCTTAGCACGAGCTATGCTCTCTCTATATATCAGCTTAAAGCGAGCAATCTCGATATGATCGGACTTATTAGATAGTATTGATTTGGCCGACCGGAGAGAGGTCATGATGACACGTAATCGACTAAGTTGATTGATTGATAGTTTGATCTGATTGATTGATGTGATTTGTGTATTTATGAGATATACTAACTTGCAAAAGGGAATAGAGGCAAAGATAAGACCTCTGACTCGTGTTATGCTTTGGCAACACTCATGGTGTATTTTATTTCTAATCGAGTCTTAGGGGGTAGAACTCACCGAGACGTCATCTTACCCCGTTATGGGATAACATTTCAGGTCCTTAGATGGCAGTTCAAGAGTTTTTTGGATGACTTAAGAGTGTTACAGAGTAGGCATCTTATTTTCCATTGCCTAGGAGCCCAATGGGTTGGACCTATGAGCTAGTGAGGTCCACGGTTTGGGTTAATGCGGGTCTCACCCACATGGTGCCTCACTAATATAGATTGTGGTACCACCATGCTTAAGATGGCCAGAGAGAGGGTCTTATTCCGAAATATGAGATTCCTCTATACATTTAGGAGGTCGTTTTTGGGAAGGGCATGGCTGATCCTCCTTAAGGTTCAATAATAGATGCAGTAGATGCGGCTCTTGCAGTACCAGAGTCCCAAGTGTAGTCTGCTAAAGGCTCTAGTTGGAGCGTGGAAGAAGGAGAGATCGAGGATGATGATGAACTAATGTAGATCGGGAACCCCTACTCTACTTGTAGACTTTGCTTTTGAACTGGCTTGAGTGACTTTAATAGTTTGTATCGTACTATATACATTTTGGTGTGCAATGTATATATTTGTGGCTATTTCAGGTTTAAAATTTATGGTCCTACTTTCTTATTCCATTGTTTTATTGTCTGGGGATTATTTATATACTTTTGCATGCGTATTAAAATGAATGGGTCGGTGATGCGTCTTGGGATGTTGTTATTAATCGACCATAGAGGGATGTACGCATACTCGAAGGATCGGCGCGTGACACATTTCCCTAAAGGTGAACCAAACGAGCCCTAAATAGGCTTTATACCTTTCAATGGAACCATTTGCCTTGAACTTGATCGTGTAAACCCATTTGTAGCCAATGGGCTCTCGATGTGGGGGTAATGAGACAATATCCCATGTATGATTTTCATCTAGAACTTTTTGTTTAGCCTCCATAGCACGTTGCCATTGTGGGTCATGTGCCACCTCATAATAAGAAGATGGCTCATTTTCTTTGGAAATGTGGTTGATGCAGTACACATGTTCTGGTGATAACCGACTAAATGAAACATATGAAGATATAGGATATTGTGTACCTGAAGTATCCATTGTAAGAGATACATAGTCCTTTTTTCTTGTAAGTGGTCAAGTAAGGTGACCAAAACGTCTAGGATGTTCCACTATTGTCTTAATGGAAATTGCAGGAGATGATGTATGTCTACCTTGCGATGAAAAAGTTGCTGATGAATTAGATGGAAGATCGTCCCCAGGTGCTAACATCGAGTTCAATGGAGGTTCGTCTCTAGATGGGAAGCCTAGTGATCAATAGCTTGGTATGTGTACATTGTTGTGATCGGAACTTGTTGCTCTGGGCCAATAATTACATATTGAGGTTGCTCATATAAATCTTCTTTTGATAGAAAAAGACGACATTATGATGTTGAGGAAGAAGATGAAGATGCATGCTCTCAAAAATGAAAGACGTTTTCATGAAAAACGTCTCTACTCACAAAGAAATGTCATGTAGAGATTTCCATGACCCGATAACCTCTCTATAGAGGAGGGTACCCCATAAAAATACACCGAATGGCATAGAGATCTATCTTATTCCAAGGACCTACAATTGTTGCATAGCAAAAACAACCAAATATTCTAAGATGATCAATCACTGGTTGTTTTTCATATAGTAACTCAAAGGGAGTTCACCCATTAATCAAATAGGCTTTCGTAACTACACAATCTCTTTAGAATTTTTCAGGAATTGAGGCTTGGTATTTGAGGGCTCGGGCTACTTCTAAAAGGTGTTGATGTTTTGCGCTCAACAATCCCATTTTGTTAGGGAGGGTAAGTCCATGAACTCTCGAGCAATATGCCTTCACATGATAAGAAAGATGCATTTTCAGTAGATGTCACACCCCAATTCACAAGAATAGAGGCATGACACGGCAATCCTTTCACCAAAGGACACAACCTTAACATAACCAAAATTCAACTTTAGATCAACACATACACGCGCGCGCGCACACACACATGATAGAGGGCATTTGGTTATAATATCAGAGTTTTCTATAAGCCACCAAACCTATATATACATACCTCCACACAAAAACTCACAACATATCAACTATATATAAATCATACCAAATAGTCCTTATCACAAAAAGTTCTCCCAGATATAAATGCTCACGCCTACTTATGGCTCACTAATCAAGTAGATGAGAGGAGTGAGCTATCACGACTTAGTAAGTAATACGTTTCTTCTAAGCAGATCGAGAAATCACTATGCACATTTAAAATTTAAACATAACTCATTTTTGCCAAATCCAGAATTTAACAAACCTTTAAGATTGAAAATTGGATATTTCTTTCTTTAGCATATAATATGTCCATAACCAAATACTCAAGATAATAACAACGCACACACCAATATATATTCATACGACAAATACCAAAAATACCAATGGTCCAGTTTATTGGTCAATCTCGTAAAAACATATGACAATGGTTTATTCTATTGATTAATCTTATCAAACCATATGTTAATGGTCCATTCCATCGATCAAACTAAAATCACATATCAATGGTCCACTCCTTTGACCAACTTATGCTAAAATGTTTAGCCATAGTCATGCGTAATGCCCGTGACAAGATGACTAAGAACCTTTTCACCCATTATTAGTCAGTAACTCAGCCCACTAGAATATCCTAAACTAGTATGCGCATACCCACATACTCCTCAGGGTTCATAGAGACACTGCGCATCAACCATCAATCACAAATATCTAGTAATTTGACATCAAATTGAGATTCATCTCAAAACTTAGACATTTGATATATAAATATCAAACTGTCCTTTAAGAACCACAAACATTTCAAGATTCTTTCATAAAAGATTTTTACAAACCATTTACAAGCAATCATTCAAACTGAAGTCAAAGGATAATGATCTTTTTCAAAGGACAAAATGGTAGTAAAAGCTTGATCCTGTTTTATTCAACAAAAATGCTATTTATTAGCTCATAGCATATGTAATTCATAATGTTTTTTTAAAACATGAGTTTAAAATACAAAAAAAAAAAAAAAAAAAATAGTCACTCACCTGCAAACAGCTAAAAACCAACTACAGTGCTTACTCGAGTCGAAGCACTCGAATTCCTAATAATTAATTGAAAAAAAATATCAAAGATCAAGTAAAATGATATTCTAATAACAGCTTGACTATACTACGCCTATTTGTTGATAAAATGACACCTATGCACCAAGGAAAAGCTTGCTTCTAGCGGAAACCTATTGTTGTCTATTAAGCGCAGCTCGTGCGTTAAACTTCGTCGTGCTATAACTTCCTCCACAAAATTCCATTTCAATCCATCTTACAGTTTTTAGAATATCTCTTAATACACTACAACAACCCCAACTCGCCCCCTCCCCCAAAACCTCATCGAAAATGGCTAAAACTCATGCCTAAAGTTACTATGCGTTACGTGTCCAGAACTTGCGTCAAACTTGAAAATTCCATTCTAGGCAAATGGTAAGCTCAAATCAAATCCATAAAATGCTATATCTCCATACTATTCTAAATTGTTATTTCTACAAAAATATGCAACTCAACGATTCAAAAACGAACTTCACCACACAAATCTCCAATAATTTCGAATTTTGAATTCTAATTGCGATGATTCGTTCGAATAGACAATTAAAGGCTTTGATCACTTACCAATGTCTACCTCCTCCTTCCCTTCTCTTCTTTAATCTCTTTTCTTCCTTCTTTCCCCTTTTTGTTTCTCCTAAGCTCTCTCTCTCTCTCTCTCTCTCTCTCTCTTCTCTCTCTCAAAATTGAAGCCCCCTCCCCCTCCCACCATATCCCCCTTTTCTTTTGACTTTTCAACTCTTCTCCCTTTTTTTCTTATTTTTGGGCCCACTAGCAGATCTCATAGTAAAAAAGAATTATTGTCCACTATCTGTCCAAGTTTGTTGGAAAGATTTGTCGAATTGATTTTTGACAAGAGAAAGAAAACTCGAAATTTTGAAAAAAGTTTGATTCTTGAATTGCATAAGATAAACCCAAGTGGCATGAGTTTAATCATCGACAATAGTGAAAAAGAAAACGTGAACCGTCATGATGTGGGGGTGTGATAGGGACCCTAGATATCCATATGAAGAAGAGAAAAAGCATTAGTAGCTCGAGATGTGCTAATTGGAAATTGAGCTCGATACTATTTGTCAAAGGGCAGATTGGACATCTAGTATAAGAGAAACGTGCAGTGTGACTCAAGCGTTGATGATGAATAAGATTTTAATTATTGCCAATGGCATTATAAGAACTTTTTTTATTCAATAAATCAAATCCTTTGGAAAGCTAGTCCAAAAATACAACCTTTGTGCAACACTACCCAAGCCCATCGGTTTGCCATAACTCAACACTACCCAACCCTTGTGCAACACTATACAAGACATTTTTAAAGAGAATATCCAGACTGATTTGGACAATACCAATTTTGGTGATGTAAGTAACGTTTCCATTCAAGAGTCATACATATATGGGAGAATCCAGATTTTTTGAATATAAGAAAATAATTGCTCATTGCAAATTGTGTGGTCACTAGCAGCTGAATCAATGATTCATTCATCAATTGATATTACATTTGTCTTGCAAAGAAAAGTACCTGACAAAGTTGCACTTTTTGTCATTGGTTGTCAATTGATTTAGGGCCTTCATAATATTCTAGTACTGATCTTGGGTAATTGTTTCATGTGCCCCAACAATCTTTTGTGCTGAAACTTGATAAGCAGAAGTTCCTTCTCCATTTTGTCCTTGTCACCTGGCTTACCATATAATTTCCAACATGTATCAATAGTATGATGCGGTTGTTTGCAATATTCATAATATTTACCCTTATTTTTTGAAGTTTACCCATTATTTCCCTGTAATGACATGGCATTATGTGGGCCATTGGATGATCTGTAAGCTGGTGCTATCGTGGCTTGATATGGGCTGTTCAATTTGGTTGGACATATGGGCGAAAAATAGCCGTTCGATCTTCTTTGATCCCAGCTGTCCAATCTCGTTTGATCCATTCGTTCATTTTTCTTTGATCCCAACCATCTGATTGATTTTTAGGGTTCCCTATAATGGTAACCATTTGATCATTGTTTCTTGCAACCCCCTTGTACAAATGGAGCCGAGACCTCCATGGATGCCAATTGCTGCTTCAACCAAGCCAGAACTCATTGTGAAGGCGGTAGGAGCAATGCCTTCACCAGCTCTCCCTTGCTTGGCTATGACAAGTCGTTGGCTTTCCTCTTGGACAACCAATTAGTAGATCCAACTAAGAGTCGACATATGTTCCATTGTCAAGATCTGTGATCTAAAGGTGAGTATGATTTGCTCAAAATCAACAAAAAACGAGTAATTTTCTCCCTTTCTATTTATTTTGTGGTACTGCTGAAGCTTAGCCTTAGGCCTTTCAAGCCGTTCTTCGACCGCATTGAGCTCATTCCACAGAGCTAAAAGCCGATTGAAGCGAGAGGTAACTAAGAGGTTCCCTTGCTTCAATTATGAGAGGCCCTACGCGAGTGCGAAGAGTTTTGCTCAGTCAAGCCTCTCGTATGCTGTCCTAGATCGTTTTCGCGTCCTCGATCGGTGGTAAACTGGCTGCGACATCCGGTGTCAAACAATTGTTGATCCATGTGTGAACCAATTGGTTGCACCTTCTCTAGTGCCACCGAAGCCATTTGTCGGTTGGGAAGGGGACGACTTCGTCGAGGAAGCTGTCCTTGTCCTTTGTTACAAGTGTTTGTTAGAAGTCCAGAGCCCAGGCGCTGTAATTATCCAGTTTGGCGAGCTGTAGGATGATTAGTTGGAGTTTTGGGCCGTCACCCAGTAATGTGTAAAGTGGGCCGTTGGGCTTAGGGGGGTCGTTGGCGACTAGAACAGCATAGGGTAAAAACTCGAGTTAGAGAACCGGATAGGGATTCATCCCTAGACCTAGTGGAATGGATTTGAGTCCCTAACCTGAGCCTATCCAACCCGGTCCACCTCTATTTGAAATATTTTCTCATGAAGATGGAATTGCCCACATCCATCAAGCCGAGTTCCAAAACTTGGAACATACTCCTCTTCAAATGGGCCATGTTGGGCTCATGTGTAACTTGGCCCGCCAGTCCATTGGCCTTAAACTGGGTACCATACTTGGGGCCATTGAATTGGGCTAGTAACCTTTACTGAAGCAGGTGTAGACGCAATAAAGCTATCTTCCTTATTTGGGTCAACCAGACCCAAATTATGCAAATGAATTGGACTTGGGGTTTGCTTAGGTGAGTTGTGGGTTTCCTCCATTGGTGATGTTGGTTGGTTGACACGGTATTAAAAAAAAAGTGCTGAATTCCTATAAGATGGTTGGCTTGTTTTGCAGGTATGGAAATGCAACAAGTCTGAGAAAAAACGTAGGCAATTCTAGGGTTGTGGAAGCTAGGCAAGAATAGACCGCTCTAGTACCATGACAAGAATCGAGGAAAAGTTTAAAGGAATTGTGGTTTCTATATTTCTGTATATCAAATGTACATGTACAAGCTCTATTTGCAATAATAGAAAGAAAATGTAAAATAGGAAAAGAAAAATATACATGATTGTATTTTCTATCTACCAAGCCAATCAAGGATTTTGTGAATCGATTATTGATTAGCTGAATCAATCAATTCATGAAGAGGAATCTATATCAAATCGTTATTTCTAATAGTTTCAGTCCATTTTCATGGAGGATTATGTGGGGATGGTGGTCGGCATGGCAACACTAGCACTGTTCTTGAGGTAAAGCCAAATCCATAATTTTCCTTCAATTGCGGAGCAATATAGCACTATTTAATCGATATAAACAAGTCAATAGGATTGCAATTATTGGAAGGATTTTGTTGACCAACGCATTTTCTTCTTTAAAGTTTTGTCTCTCCCTGACTTTTATTTTTTATTTTTTATATGCTAACAAATAATTCCTTATGAAAATCTACATCTATGATCTTTTGAGATATTGAAGAAGTTTTCATGTTGGTTGTGTAGTCAAAATATAATATATATATATATATATATATATATATATATTATTAGGGTCAAATTAAGCAAACACACTTTCACACTCAAGACACGTAATATAAAATTTTCATTTTCTGTCATGAGTTCATTATAATAAATAAGTACTTTGTTAATGGGCATTTAAAGGATAGTTGCAATTCATTATTTGTTTTTTGCCCATGTATTCTCCACGTTCTACTCCAAGTCTCTTATAAGCTTGACTATTTTCTTTGGTTTGATAATGAATTAAACGTTATCATACACCTTTAAATAAATACTTTATAATAGATGCGTTCATTTCACAGAAAATAAGTGATTTGAAAAATATTTTGCAAAAAATAATTGCTTATATTATTGAGAAAAATTAGTCAGTAGAAAATATTTTCTTCATCGATAACAATTTATGCGTAACTATTTTTGTGGATGAATTTTTTTTCCATTAATTTGTTTTCTAAGCAATATTAATTATCATTTTTTTGGGAAAATATTTTTCAAATCATTCATTTTCCACAAAATGAATGGATTTTAGTTTAGGTATGAGTTTTCCTAAATTGGATTAAATATAAAAGTGTTTTGACAATTAGGATCGGGTCGAGTATGGGTCATGAGATTTTTGTTACATAAAAATAGATCAATTTTGGTAGGTTCATTTTCAACTTAACCTAAAACTAACTAACCTACCCGTTTGTCAAATATAATTGTAACAAATGGATAAGTCTTTGATTTTCTTTTTCTTTTCTTGGGTATTTACAAAGTTGGAGCAAGAAAATTTGGATTTTAATTAATGCCACCTACCTCTTGGGTGCCTCCCCATTGTCGCGAACTACCTTTTCTGTCTAGAGGAGGAAAAGACATAGTTTTAGGGGAATTGCTTAAAAAGTAGAGGTCGACTAGAATCTAAGTGAGGTATGAGAGCATGCCGTACTTCCTATGCAATCGGAGATCTAGGGCCGAGGACTTAGTTATACTAATTGATAACTAATACCCCTTCGATATCTAATTTTGTTCTTTTTAAAAAGATATTTGTCATATAGTTTGGATTGATTTTAAATTTATTCACTAACATATGACACAATCATACAGGTGTGCAATCATTGAAATAACAATCGGCAACTGATGAAGCACTAAATAAATTGTAAGAAAAAACAAAAATCTAACGATGAGGAATAAGAAAAATACCATTCCTAACTAGGTTAAGGAGAAACCAAAATCAACATTAAAAGTGCACAATCACATAATAGTTGAAATGAAAATATGCATATGATAACCTATCATTTGTCTCTAAGAACACTCCAATCCTTTGGTGAAACTGTAACATCTTGTTCAATTTTGATAACAAGTTTTTCTTTATCAAGGATTTTTGCACATTTGAGAGAAAACCAGTCAAAAACTAAGTTTTAAGCTTTTTCATAACTTTTAGAAAAAATATTTTCTTTTTGATTTTTTAAATTTAAATATCTTTTAAAAATATTTTTTTTATCTGAAATGGGGAGTTGGGCTAGGCCCATGGACGAGCATGGGCTACCACTGCTTTGCAAGCTGGGCCACGGACATCAAAGGCCTTAAAAAAGGAACGGGCTCAATGAAATAAAACCCAATTCGGCCACTACAAGACCAAATGCAAAGCCCACTCAACCCAATTAAACCCAAACAAGCCAGTTTAAGCCCAACACTCACTACTCCTATAGTAAAAACGAAGCCAAAATTCAGCTTTTTTTTTTTTTTGGGTGAATACAAGGTACAAACTAAGAAAAATTAATGTCTTAAGTCTACAATACCAATTTTATCACTAAGCAAAATATAAGATAATTATTTAGGAGGCTGTAAGTAAACTGTAGTATCCAAATGCTTCACTATACCAACATTAGTAAGCATATTAGTATGCTGATTGCCTTCTCAAAAAATGTGATGAATTTTGAACTCAAAATGGAAGTTTAATAGCCTTTTGATATCCTTAAGTAGTGTTGGATCGATGTTATCCGCTACTCTCTCTAGGTTAATGAGTTCGATAATAATTTTGAAGTCCATCTCAAGGATGAGTCCCATCCATAATGCCCATAGTTCAACCTGTAGAGACGAACATATTACAAGAAATGAGGTAAAACCTCTAAGCCAATCTCCCTCTTCATTACAAAATAATCCTCCAACTCTTGTAAGTCCAAGATTACCTTTCGACGCTCCATCCGTATTCAGTTTAATCCATCATGGTGGAGAAGTATCCTAAGTAACCATAATGAGAGAAGTATGTCATCCACTTGTGGACAAGTTGATCATGGGCGAAGAAATGATTTCCTTCGTGTGAAATTCACCTAAATCAACACTCCAAGGTCAAGGCTCACTAAGTCTAACTAAGCCCAAAGTCCACTACTCTCTCTCACCAATTATCCAATCCCACGACTTGTCTTCTTCGAGCGCGCCCAAAACACCTGAAGATTTGCGCACTGATTCAAGAACACCAAAACTCCAGCCGTGAACATAATGTCTTACAGTCAATCGATATATGCTCGTTCACCAGGCCTCCACCGTTGGTTGTCATGTTCAATCATCATTACCAGTCACCACAACTCTAGCCGCGACCACCGAACGCCCAAACCACCAAACCACGGTTTCCACGGACAGCCATGACGGGCAACCACTGGCCGTGTCTCCAACCACACCCTCGACCTTCTCATCCACGCCGTCACTCCTCCGGCGACCACATCAACACTGGCCATGAGTCATCCCATCTGGCCCCCAATGAACGTAGTACGAGGTAGATGAAGCTGAAGCAAAGACGTGAACACGAGTGACACCCAGAATAATGACGGTGATGAAACTCCATAAAGAAATGTGTCTCTCAATTCGCAAGTGTCCAGATCAGACGAACCAAGAAAACCAATGCAAATCTAGTTAAGGCATTACGTCGAACATAGGGGGTGCACTGCGGAAACGAGGGGTTCCTAACCCAAAAGCGGGACTCGAACCAACACCGATGGCCTCAACACTCGAAGCAAAATGCGGGGAGATGCGGGCCGAATCTTGCGCGAGCCAGACGGTCACGAGCTCTGGCCTGGCGTGCCTAAAATAAGGCAAGAGTAGAGTTGAGCGTACCTGTGCGGCTTGAGGACGTTGCCCAGGGAGGTCATTAGACGCGGTGTGCGGCCGAGGCTTTGGCTGAGGTTCCCTCACTCTCTCTCAGGCGCATGGACCTCTCCTTCTGCATTCGCTCTCGCCCTCCTCTCAGTCTCAAGCTCCCTAAGCCCAAAAACTCTCTCTCGCTCTCAATCTTGGTCTCTCCCTCAAGCTCTCTCTAGGATTCTCTATCAAGCAGCTCTTTATTGAAGACAAAATTGAAGATTCTGACCTTGGCACCGATTATGATTCTTTGTATATTATTTCCTAAATTCCTTGTATTCTTACACTATAAGTGAATCATTGTAATTGCACATGATATATGAATATACAAACAATTCTCCCACTTCATTCATCTTTACTTTCTTTCATGGTATTAGAGTAGCCCTTGATCTTGGCTTAGCTTCCGCAAATTCCAGTTTCTACAAATTCCAGAATTGCTTCCGTTTTCTTTCTAAGGTGTTGTTGCAGTTCTTCATTTTGCAAAACAAATCAGCCAAATGATTAGGAATTCATCTTTACCATGGAAAAATATAAGAACATCAAGAGCTCTTTAACAGAGGAGAATCCCCAAAATCCAACCTTATTACCGTTAGATATTACCAACCTACCCGAGGAGGAACGACCAGCCATTCGAGGGCAACTTCCTCCTTCGGGTCAAATTTAATGACCTCCCATGCTTCATCCAGTTCAGTGGTATACCGTCCAAACCCAATGGGGCACTAGACCCGGACAAGCGTGAGTTCAGCATCTACTTGTGAATCTGGTTATTTGGGGCTTGCAAATCAGCCCAGCGTAAACCACCCAGCTCCTTCGTCGGATGAGAATGACCCGACAATTGATTCAGGACAACCAAATCTGGGTCCAGACCCAAATCTTTGCCGGTTCAAGGGACAACTCCCTACCCAGCCTACTCGCTCTGTTTCTTGCCGTACACCTTCCCCGTTGGCAGCAGCGGTTGCCCCGAACCAGGCGATCCTCTCTATATCTTGTCGGCTGATGGATTGGAACTTTGCCTCATCGACCTTCAGCTCATCGAACTGAACAATTATACCACCTGGGCTTGAGATCTCTGTCGGGTGCTCGTCACCAAAGACAAGGACAACTTCCTTAATGGAGCTGTCCCCTTTCCGACAGATGAATGCAACTAGAGGCATTGGTGGAGATGCAATCGGTTAGTACGTACTTGGATCGGCAACTGTCTCGCCCATGACATCGTGGGTGGGCTTCCACCAACCAAAGACGCGAAGCGATTCTTGGACAGCATCAAGTAGATGTACGGACGCCTTGACCGAGCAAAGCTTTTCGCTATCACCCAAGCACTAACGGAGTTGAAACAAGGGAACCTCTCGGTTACCACTTGCTTCAACAGCCTCTCTACCCTATGGAATGAACTCGAGGCCGTTGAAGAATGCCTGCAAGGACTTGAGAGTAAGTTAATGCAATATAAAGAAATCAAAGAATGAGAGAAGGCTACGAGATTATTAGTCATCTTAAATGAGTCCTATTTGACGTTTCGATCTCAAATTCTTGCCATGGATCCTCCACCACCCCTCGACAGCATATATCAGCTAGCGGTCTAGGAGGAGAATCACTGTCTTGCTGTGACGGAACACACCCGAGGAGGAGAAGGGATGAGTCTCGTGGCTCTTTCCTTTGGAGTCGGCTTCGGCAAGATGGCCGGAGGTCTTGTAGGCAGAGATCTCACGAAGTTACTGTATACCTAAAAATGGGTTATGTGGCTGCGGGAAGGAGAAGAAGTGACGAGAACCCTAGGTTTCCTTGCACGGATAGCCTGGATCATCACTCGCAATGGACGGTCTAGATTAGAAGATGGGAATGAGTAGCTGGGATCAACGCTCGCTGATGGACAGTCCAAGATTGCGTGCTAGAATGGACGGCTCAGGATCACACGCGTTGATGGACGGCCCAGGATCGTTGCTCAATCTGATCGGATCAGAGGGCCCTTGTTAGGCCACGTCTACCTCTTACAAGGGATCCTACGGTCCACGTCAGGCCATGTCATCAGGAAAAATTAGTGGGCAAAATGGTAAATTTAGAAATAAGAATATTGCAAATGGCCCCATCATACTATTGAGACATGTTGGAAACTCCATGGAAAGCCTACTGACAAAAACAAAAAAGAATCACTCAGTGTATCAAGTTTCTACAAAAGGGATTGATGCGGAACAATAGACAATTATTGAGGATCAATACCAACATATTGTTGAAATCTTGAATCAACTGAAAACCAATGACAAAGGCGCAAGGTTCTCAGGTACTTTTCTTCAAAAGAAGAATTCCTTTTTTCTATTAATGCATGGATAATCGATACAGGAGCTAGTGACCACATAGTATGCAATGAACATTTATTTTCCCATGTGGATAGAAAATCACAATCTCCCATATCAGTACGTCTTCCAAATGGAAACATCATTTATGTTACCAAGATTGGAACTGTTCATCTTGGTCCAAACTTTGTTCTCAAGAATGTGCTATACATTCCTAATTTTGAATTCAACCTGCTCTCTATCTCAAAAGTCTGCATAGATAATTCATATTGTGCAATATTCAATTCCGATAATTGTTTCTTTCAAGACCATTCGACTAGGAGACTAATGAGCTTGGGTAGTGTTGCCTAAGGACTGTATTTCTTGATTGATTCCTCAGGAGATTTAGAATTATTGAATAACATCATCTCTTGTAATGCTATTAGTAGAAATAAAAATATATTTTTCATCAAAGATTGGGTCATAGTGCTTGTTTTCCGCATCCTGAATGTCCAGTATGTCCTTTGACTAAACAATCTAGAAAATCATTTCCTATAAGTACTTCCTGAGCCAATAAACCCTTCTCATTACTTCATATGGATATTTGGTGCCCTTATCATACCCCTCATCATGATGGCTCCCGTTTCTTCCTTACTATTGTTGAGGATTATACACGGGGCACTTGGGTCTATCTTATGCAATCAAAAAGTCTGACTTTTGCTCATCTATTGAATTTCGTTTCTTTAGTCAAAAACCAATTTGATATATTTGTGCAATGAATTCGTACAGATAATGGACATGAATTCTTTACTTCTAATTGCATCAAATTTCTATCTTCACATGGAATACTTCATGAAAACTCATGTACTTACACTTCACAACAAAATGGAATTGTTGAACGTAAACATAGACATCTCTTGGAAGTAGCCCGTGCTTTAAAATACCAAGCTTCTATTCTAGAAGATTTTTGGGGATATTGTGTGGTCACAACTGCTTATTTGATTAATTGTATGCCGACTAGAATCCTTAATGGTAAAACTCCTTTTGAGATGCTATACAAGAAACAACCAATAAATGATCATTTTCGAGTATTTGGTCGTTTATGCTATGCGACAAATGTTGGCTTTTTGGATAAAATGGGTCCCCATGCTACCTAATGTGTTTTCATGGGATACCCTCCACTTCAAAAAGGATATAGAGTTATGGATATCTCTACTAGGTGATTCTTTATAAGAAGAGATGTCACATTTCACGAGGATATATTCCCTTTCAAAGATATGATATCTTCTACTCCATCATCAAAAGGCAAGCGTCTTTTTCTATCTGAGGCAGACTTGTCCATGGCATCGCAATACCTATTGGCCATCCCAGAACAATCAATGCTAGTTATATAGGAGTCATCTGTTTCTCTAGCCTCATCTGAAATTGGGTCACCAGTCGTATCTCAAGCATTATTTGAGGAAGTTCCTGCAACTACGACTTCACCTGACTATATAAAGACTTCTCCAGCGTCGCAACATCTAATAGCTGATCAACCTCGACGTTCTAGTCGACAAACTTGCCCACCTACTTGGACAAAGGACTATATCTGCTTAGTGTTAGGTTCTTTAGGTACAAAATATCCAGTCTCCTCGTACGTCTCATTTAATTGGTTATCACCAGAATACATGTGTTGCATTAGTTGTCTCTCAGAAGAACATGAACCATCTTCCTTTTATGAAGCGTCATGTGATCCTCGATGGTAAAGTGCCATGGAATTAGAACTTAACGCACTAATGGAGAATTATACTTAGGATATTGTTCCACTTCCTCCACACTGGAAACCAATCGAATGTAAATGGGTCTATAAAATCAAGTTTAAAGCTAATGGTTCCGTTGAACGTTACAAAGCTCGCTTGGTGGTCAAGGGTTTTACATAGAGAGAAGGTTTTGTATCATGAGACTTTCTCTCTGGTTGCAAAAGAAGTCACTGTCCGATCCTTCTTATCTGTTGCTGCCATTCGTAATTGGTAGTTGCATCAAATGGGTGTCCACAATGCCTTCCTCCATGGTGATCTTGATGAAGAAATATATATGGACCATGGATAGGTGATGGAAGCACCATCAAATTATATTGTAGCCATTTGATCCATGATTTGCAATAAGATTAAGGCCAAGCTTTTCAATGGAATTATTTGATAGGAAAGAAAATTCTATTCTTGGCCATGTGTTTTATAGGTTGGATTTTCATTGATGTTACAAAGTTTTATGGTCAAGTGAATAAGTGTAATTAAGTATTTATATAAGTAGGGATTTAGAGTAGAGTATTAAAGGAAGGAGTGGGCCGAAATTTTTAGGCCAAAACCAGCCCATAGCCCCACCGAATCCCCCACCGTTTCTCCCCATTTGGTTGGCCAAAAAAGCTGGCCCAAATCTGGCCCAAAGAAAGCCCATCAGCTTGCATGGAGAACGACAAGTGGTGGGAGGGACTCTACAAGTGTCCTTCCCATGAAGCCAAGTGTCCTTCTTATAAAGACAAGTGTCATTCCATGCAAAATTAACCAAAGGCAAGTAATTAAACAACCAAAAAGGAAAAGGGGAGGGGGTGGATTTAGCAAGGTACCGAGAGAGAGAGAGAGAGAGAGAGAGAGAGAGAGAGAGAGAGAGAGAGAGAGAGTTGTCGTACAAGAGGAGAGGAAGAGAGAAAGAGAGAAAGAGGGCGTGTGAGGGAGAAAAAGGAGAAGAAGACCGCCTGTCATACGTGCACTTAGTCCCGCCATCGAGCCGCCTTGCCCTGCTGTGTGCTTGCTGTGATTCTCTTTGGATTAAAGGCAAGTAGAGTCCATTGATCTACCCTTTGCTTGCTGTGTTTGTGTGTAATGAATGGTGAAATTTCGGATGTGGTAGAGGTGAGAAATTTTGGAGTTATAGAAGTTGTGTTCTAGCCTAGTATTCTGTTTTCTGGAAAAACAGTCCGACCTTTGGTGATTTCGTGAGTTGCATGCAATGTTCTAGTTGGAATATCAATTTTACTTCTAGATGAAAGTTGTAGAGGACTTCTTGGAGAGTAACATATCAAAATTTGAGAGGAAATTAACAAGTATAGGTTGGTGAAACCATTTTTCTTTGAAAAAGCTAGATCTGGAAACTGTTATGTTGGTCTATTGTGATTCTGTGAATTTTGTGAAATTATCCAGTCCTAATTTGATCTCATGTTCTTAATAAGAGTTGTATAAGACATCTTGAGGAGAAACATACTAAAATTTTATAATAAACGGACAAGTAATGATTGGGGAAAATGATTTTCTTTGAAGAGGATGAATCTGAACAGTGAACTGAGAGTCAGGGAGAGTTATAAAAATTATATCTTTTAATAAAGAAAGAATTAGACTTCAATTTATTCATGGGACTTTTACCTCTTGATCTCATATAAAACATATTAAAATATTAGAATTTTTGGAGTTCATTTAAGGGCTTAATTGAAATTATTTCTGAAACTGTGCAAAAAGTGGTGCTGGGATTTCTTTTGCTGTGATGTATGAGCTTATGTGATTGATGTGAAACTTTTTTGACATGGTGTTCTTCGTGAAATATCTTCCTCTGGATCTTTTTTGCATTATGTGAAATTTTCAGAAGTTATGAAGATTTGTTACTAATTTTCCAAGAATTTTTACTAAAGAGGTGCATTCTGTTTTACCCGAAAATTGGTTCTATTTTCAAAAACCAATGAATTTCTCTATGAAATGTGATATCGTGGGTGTTATGTGTGCTACATATATGGTGAAATTTGGCATATTATATGATATCAAAAAGCTGGTTTAGATCTTTGACATTGTTGCATCAAAAGCCATGTTAAAAATGAGACATATATGTGAATATATTGTGATAATAATGATATCGTTGGAGGTGTGAGCCGATAATGCTCCGGGAGTGTTGGGATGCCTGGAGTGTGTGCGCCGGATGCCCGGAGGTTTGTGCCGGAGGGTCCTCGAGAGTTTCGAGATGTCCGGTGGTATACGGTACGTAATTCCTGTCAGTACGTAATCCCGGAAGCCCTGGAGGTTTGTGCAGGGGGATTTCTTGTGATGTTAGTTGGGATGCGAGATGCCCAGAGGTTTGTGCCGGAGGTTCCTTACGACGCCAGGTTGGGTGCGAGCGATAAATTGAGGGATGCAAACATTGGTCCCTGGAAGAAAAATGATGAGATCCTATTGAAAGATAAAATCTGAAATTGAATCATACGCATGGGTGTGTGCATGTGGCATGATGTATGATCTGCTTATGAAAGTAAATTGATGCTATTTGACATTGAAAATACGATCATGAATGCTTGAATGAATCTCATGGAGATGTATACATAATTGGATAATATGAATCATGCGTATGTATGTGCATATGGCATGGAATGAACCTCATGGAAATACAAGCATGATTGCATGGTGGTATATGCATGATGGCATGGTGAGATATACACGACTGCATGACGATATATGCACGACTGTATGGTGATGTATGCTTGATAGCATGGATGATATGTGCTTTACTCGTGATATCTTGATTGTCTTGCTTGTTGCATCATGTAGTTTGATGGATTTTTACAGCTGAGTGGTTATACTCACTCCTTTTGGGGACTAACATTTCTGACTAGATAAGATACCTCTGCTACCACTGCTATCGGTAGATGGATCGAGGGGTTGGATGTGATCGCGAGAAGGAGGATATCAAATGAACGAACTTTTGGACGCCGACACTGACCGATGGACTTTAAGTATATGACTGTTGGAGGAGATGTCGGTCATCTTTTGAAGTATAGCCGAGTATAGAAGACTATGGTATTTTGATGTACTGATGAATGATGTCTATCTGGTTTAAGTAAATAAAAGTGTCCGGCTTTTACCTATAAATGTTTAGTAGGTGTGCATCGTTTTCTGAATATAGGGAATGGAGTTGATAGATGTGCTTTTGCCATATAAATTGCGTAGGAACCGATCTAAAAGATGTAAAACCTCCAGGATTTATGAATTATAATGAAATTCCTTGGTATCGGAGTATTATATTATCAGGTCAAGTGAAAGGTAAGCGGACTATGGCGACCCTAGTGGTTCAGGGGCCGTCGAGGGGTGTCACAGCTTGTTGCAAAATTCAAAGAATATTTGCATTCTACTTTTCACATCGAGGATTTGGGACCTCCTATATATTTTCTTGGTATTGAGATTGCTCGTTCTGAAAAAGGGTATCGGTCTTAGCCAGAGGAAATTCATCCTAGAAATCATTTTAGAAGCGGGATTGTCAGGGTGTAAGCCAGCTATCATACTAGTTGAACATAATAGAAAGCTGACTACTCATGAGTATGACATGATTTCCTCTTTATCTATTGATGACCCTTTGCTCAAGGATTCATCGGCATATCAGAGGCTTGTTGGGAAGTTGATATATCTTACAATGACAAGACCCAACATTTGCTATGTGGTGCAAATTCTAAGTCAATTCATGCATAGTCTGAAGCAGTTTCATATGAATGTAACTCTGAAAGTTGTAAAATATCTTAAGGGATGTCTTGGACTTGGAATATTCTTATCTTGGGAGTGCAAGAAGAAAATGACATCTTTTTGTGATACATATTATGCTACTTGCCAAATGACCAGAAGATCCATCATTGGTTTTTGCATTAAATTGGGAGATTTGTTGATTTCATGGAAAATGAAGAAATAGTCAACTGTATCATTATCATTAGCTGAATTAGAGTATCGGGCCATGGTGAAAACTACTTACAAAGTAGTTTGGATTCGAGGATTGCTCTCAGACCTCGGATTACAAGTCAATGTACCAACTGAATTGTTTTTTGACAATAATGTTGCACTCAAATTAGTGGCAAATCCTGTATTTCATGAAAGAACAAAGCATATATAAGTTGATTGTCATTTCACTCGAGACAAGATCATAGAGGGAGTACTAGTAGCAAAGGGAATTGGAACTGTGGATCAACCATTAGATATTTTTACTAAGCCATTAAACAACATGCATATTTACTGAGTAAGCTTGGTGTCCTTGACATATACAGGCCACCGGCTTGAGAGAGAGTGTTGAAGATATAACTGAAGATTTTGACTTTGGTGCTGATTGTGATTGATTCAGTAGATTTGTAATTGCCTTAGTTAATGGAGATTATGATTCTTTGTATATTATTTCCTAAATTCCTTGTATTCTTACACTATAAGTGAATCATTGTAATTATACACGATATATGAATATACAGAAAATTCTCCTAGTTCATTTATCTTTATTTTCTATCACTCTCAACCGAAGAAAAGAACCAGCCCCCCTTTCGCTCGGACTCTCACCTAAGACCCCCTTTCTCATTCTTTCCTCTCTTGTTTTAAGCATCGATGTGGATGGCCTCCTACCACATCAGCTGTTGCCATCGGTTTGCCTCTGACCACTAACTCCAGTGTGACGATCGCGCTTGTCTCCTCTGCTTGTCTCCTATGCCTCCCTCTTTGGTCCTCTCTCTCTTTTTTTAGTAGAACGCATGAGAGCTTGAGGGAGGGGGGAAGGAGAGGTCGGCTTGGGCTGAAAAGAAAGAAAGAAAGAAAAAGAATGGGGTGGGCCAAGCCCAAGCAGGAGAGAAGAAGGAAAAGAAAAGAAAGAGGCCAGGCCGCCCCTGGCCCGATCTCGCTTTTCCCTCTTTTTCCTTTTTTATTTAATTGTTATTATAATAATAACATTTAAAAAAATTTCAATTTTTGATTTTAATTTTAATACTAGTAATGCAAATGTTCCTAATGCCTATATGATTTAATGAGAACCTGATGCATTTTAGTGAAAATTATTTACTTTACTTTTTACTCTCTTTTTTTAGAGATCAATATCTAATTTTCTATGTAATTAAGTCCTTAAAAATGACAAAATTTAGGTGTCAACAATGTCAAATATTGAGATAAAGTCTATGGATAATATTGAACAAATTAAAGATTTAGAAACGATATCATATATTAGCTCAAATTCAGGGACCCTCATTAAATAGATTAAAAATTCATGAATAACATTGTGCATTTGATCAAACTTCAACGACCATTTGTGTCATTTTCACCTCGATTAAAGATAGTTGTTGATGCTTGGGCGAGCACTTCGCCTCTCCTTGAAAGCAGAGTGAGTGGCCGTACAACTAAAAAAATGGGTGTGGGGGGATTGAGCTTGACATAGCAGGGCATTCAACTAGCCACCTCATTTGAGCTCTCAATCCACATAGGTGGTGAGCGGCGAGAGACACCAAGACCTTTCTTCGGTCTCTTTCTATCACGATCATGATAACATTCACACATCCAAAATTTGATAGATAGATGACGATGAAGAAGATGAGAATGACGATGATGGCAAACCCAAAGGTCATTGAAACTTCCATCTGGTGTGCTCTACACCCTTATCTCATGATATTTATTACAACCGTCCCTCCCCTCCATTGCCCATTTATGGTTTTTCCTACTTCCTATTATTCATCAAAGGTGACCCCATGCTCCACACCCTTATCCCGTGAAATTAATTACCACCAGTCCCCTTTTATCGCCCATTTATGGTTTTTCCCACTTTCTATTATTCATCAAAGGTGACTTCGTGTTCTACACCATTATCATGTGAAATTAATTACCACCATCCCCTCTTCATCCCCCATTTATGATTTTCCCACTCCTATTATACGTCAAAGGTGACCCAATTTATTGAAAACATCCATGATTGGGGCATAGAGTTGTTGTGAGTTGGATGGACTAGAGCATTTCGATCCACATGAATTCGATGGGTGAACCTCGTGTTCAGGGTTCACCCCTTGTATGTACGCAAGCTGTAGGTGGGGCAAGCCCGACTAGGCTCAATTGGCTCAAAGGGAAGAACAAATGAACCTAAGGAAGTGATTTCTTTTCTGGACCCAAATCGCTAATTTTGCCATACCCGACCCAATTCATACCGATCCCATGTTATGTAGAAAAGTTTTTGATTTCAGGTAGATTATGAATAAGGACTTGTGGTCCCGTACTAAGGGCTCGTTTGGTTCAGCTATGGGGAAATGACTTTGAGAAAATGCAAATATCTTTGACGTAAAGGGGTTTTCCGAAATGCTACACCGTTTGGTAAATTGTAATGTCAAATAGCATTGAAAAGTAATTTAGCATAAACACCATTTGGCAAAACTCACATTTGTAATTGGCTTTTTTTTTTTTTTTAAAGTCTGAAAATCAAATCTGGCGGCCGGCTAATCGCCGGTCAATTGTTGGATGGCTTGATTTGGCCGTCAGATCGCCAAATCTGGTGGCCTAAGGTCGCAGCTAGATCTAGCCTCTAGATAGCCAGATTTGGCGCCCTAAGGTCACAACCTTAGGCGGCGTCCCCTAGCTTGCACGAGCTAGGCGAGGCCACCTGGGTCACGGGTTGCGCCACTCTAAGCGGTGGTCACTGGGCACGCGTAACCCTTAGGTGATGGTGGCGGTTGCCGGAGAAACCTGTCTCTCAGGCGGGGGAATGACAAAGATGAATGAGGAAGAAGATGAATAGTGATAAAACTTGCATTTCCAAATTGCCCAATGCTTAAAGCAGGTCGTGACCTGCATTGGGCTTTCAACATTAGGAATGATGATATTTGGCCAATGCGCTTTCAAAATTGTTTGCCAAACATAATATATTTTCCCTAAGGGGCTTTGGGGGCTCAAAGTCCCTTGGGAAAGCTAAACCAAATGGGGCCTAAGTACCTCCCACTTAATCAATTGACTTTAGTTGGAGCATGCTACTTGAAAGGTTCCTTTGAGCACACGGGCGAGGGGTCAGGGTGACGAATCTCGCGTTAGAATCACATCATGTTTTTCTTGAGTGGAGTAATTCAAATTAAGATTTTCTCTTCAATAGCAATTGTTAGGCAACCAATTTAGGAAATCATACAATTTTAAAAATAGGGTAAAAGCCACTAAGAACCCCAAACTTGTACCCATGTGATACATTTACCTCAAATTTATACAGTGTGACACATTTACTCTAAACTTTTATTTTGTTACATAAAAACCTCAAACTTTATTTAGTGACATCAAAAAAACCTAAACTTGTATCCGTGCGACAGATTTATCTTAAAAATTTAGTGTCACAGAAATTTTTTTCGGTAAATGTATCATACAAATAAAAATTTGAGATTTTTGAGGTCATAGAAAGAAGTTTTTGATAAATGTGTCATAGTAGGCAAAGTTTGCGACTTTTTATGTCATAAAAAATAGTTTAAGGTAAATTTATCACTCTAGGCAAAGTTTAGGATTTTTTGTGACTTTTTCCCCTCAAAATATTGATCATTCTTGTGTTAAGCACAATTTAGTGCCTTGAAAATTTAATTGTCTCAAACGAAAAATTTGCTTATTAAATGCGTCCAAGCAATCATTGATAGCACTCTTTAACATATGACAATTTATATACCTAACCGTCACTATAAATGTATGTGTGTATGTATATATGTGTGTAGCACTCTTTTAACATATGGCAAATCATATACCTAACTGTCATTATAAACATGTGTGTATATGTGTGTGTCTCGGTAGCACTCTTTTTAACAGATGGCAAGTCATATACCTAACTTTTATTATAAACACGTGTGTATATGTGTGTGTCGGTAGCACTCTTTTTAACATATGGTAAATCATATACCTAACTGTCATTATAAACATGTGTGTCTCGGTAGCACTCTTTTTAACAGATGGCAAGTCATATACCTAACTTTTATTATAAACACGTGTGTATATGTGTGTGTCGGTAGCACTCTTTGTAACATATGGTAAATCATATACCTAACTGTCATTATAAACATGTGTGTATATGTGTGTGTCTCGGTAGCACTCTTTTTAACAGATGGCAAGTCATATACCTAACTTTTATTATAAACACGTGTGTATATGTGTGTGTCGGTAGCACTCTTTTTAACATATGGTAAATCATATACCTAACTGTCATTATAAACATGTGTGTCTCGGTAGCACTCTTTTTAACAGATGGCAAGTCATATACCTAACTTTTATTATAAACACGTGTGTATATGTGTGTGTCGGTAGCACTCTTTTTAACATATGGTAAATCATATACCTAACTGTCATTATAAACATGTGTGTCTCGGTAGCACTCTTTTTAACAGATGGCAAGTCATATACCTAACTTTTATTATAAACACGTGTGTATATGTGTGTGTCGGTAGCACTCTTTTTAACATATGGTAAATCATATACCTAACTGTCATTATAAACATGTGTGTCTCGGTAGCACTCTTTTTAACATATGGCAAGTCATATACCTAACTTTTATTATAAACACGTGTGTATATGTGTGTGTCGGTAGCACTCTTTTTAACATATGGTAAATCATATACCTAACTGTCATTATAAACATGTGTGTCTCGGTAGCACTCTTTTTAACAGATGGCAAGTCATATACCTAACTTTTATTATAAACACGTGTGTATATGTGTGTGTCGGTAGCACTCTTTTTAACATATGGTAAATCATATACCTAACTGTCATCATAAACGTGTGTGTATATTGAATTTGAACAGATTTGGTGCAAGAGCCTGTGCTTTCCCCTATTTTTTGACTGGTGGGCCAAGGATAAACGGTCAAAGAAGAGGAGAATACTGAGAGCCCACGGAGAAAAGGTGCAAGAAAAAGAAGAGAGGGAAGGAACGAAAAGAATACGCAGCCTAACTCTCACATTAAAATTATATTATGGACAAATCGTAAGCTCAAATCAAAATCCATAAAATCTTACAGTTTCATAAGATTCTAGACTATCTTTTTCTATGAAAATACGCAACTTAATGACTCAAAAATCAAATTTCGCTACACAAATTTTAAAAAATTCTAAATTTCAAACCCCATTTACGATGAATTGTTTGAATAAACGATTAGTTACTTTGATCACTTACTGACGTTGTAAAAGAGAGTTAAGTTGGCTTGGCAAAGCGTTCGGATCATAAGCGCGTAAAAATTTTCTCTTCCTCCTTTCTTCTTTATCCTTTCCCTTCTTTTCTTTTCTCTCTTCTTTCTCCATTCTTCTGCCCCTGCTCTCTCTTCCTTTTCTTCGACCTTTTCTCCCGAGGGGGCTCTCGGTCTTCTCCTCTTCTTTGACCATTCACCCCTCACCTACTAGCCAACTCTTACACGTGGAGTAAAGTCGGACTAGGAAAAGTCATCCGAAGTTCCCCAGCAACCACGAAGCTTTCAACTTTCTGCCACCTTCACAAACTTTAATGGGGACTTAACCCTTTTGGTCTTGCCTTAATGGACAAATCGATGATTGATGATGACTGATTTCTCCATTGTCTGAAAACATGTGGGCTTTGTGTTGGAGAAATCTCAGTGAAAGTGTTTTGAAGTTGACAAAACGTATCCATCAGTCTAGTCTGAAAGTCTGCAGACTCTGTTAGTTAAAGTCTGAAGACTTCCGGACAGCCAGACTCAAGACTCAAAGTCTATCCTCATTGACAGTCTCTAATCCGTTGAAGAATTATCCAGAACTGGATGTTTTGTTCAGGATTTAACCTTATCATCCAGAGAAGATCTCGTGGCTGGAGAAGACGTATCAGAATCCTTTGATTGATCAAGTTTGATTCAATGACTGAAGATTCGATGCTTGTCTAAATATTATTGGAAGGTTCTACTTATGGAAACCGAGATCCTGATTGTATGGGCGAACAGGATTGATGGGCTATCAACACGTTCCTTTAATAGCTCGAACAATCTTCCTAATTGATTCCGTCCAACGGGTAGATTGGAGGAATTCCTTTGGTAAGTGCCAATGGGTATGATGGCATAAAGGAGTATATAAGGAAGACGTTCTTAGTTGTTCGAGGTGTGCACGATAGAAGAATTCCAAAGTCTGAAACTCCTATTTGTTTAGATAAATCATTTGAGCGAATACTTGTATACAAAAGAGAGTCTATATTTGTGAGAGACCTTGAGGAGGTGTGGTAGAACATCTACACTGTAGAATCAAGGCAAAGCTGTGCTGTAACTTCTCTTTTGATCATAGTGAAATCTAGCCGGTGGGCTGTCAGTGCGGAAGAGTGGACGTAGGCTTGGAATAAGTTGAACCACTATAAATCCAGTGTTCCAATTTCTCTCTCTCTACCTCGATCGTATTTCAATTTGTTAAGAATTGCTTCCGTATATCGATAAATTGTTTGTGCGCCTATTCACCCCCCCTCTAGGTGTTTATACTATAAATATCAATTGGTATCATAGCCTGTGTACTTACTTTATTTGAAGTGTTTTACTTCATAGTAAAAGATCCATGGCTAGTATGCTGGCACCAGGGCTGATGGAAGGGCAAAGCAATACCAGACCACCCTACTTTGATGGAAAGGATTACAACATCTGGAAGAACAAGATGAAAGCTTTTCTACGATCAAAGGATCCTCTGGAATGGGACGTTGTAGAAAAAGGAATTACTCCTACCACTGCATCAGTCTCTGAAAGAGGAAAAGAAACTGAAGAATCCAGCGGAATGTCTCAGGAAGAAATAACCAAGAGACAAACACTCGATGCAAAAGCAATTTACTCCTTATATTGTGCTTTATCACCAACTGAATATAATAGAATATCTTCTTGTGGTACAGCAAAAGAAGTTTGGGACAGATTGCATATCACCTATGAAGGAACAAATCGAGTGAAGGAAACAAGAATCAACATTCTTCTTGGTCAATACGAAGCCTTCAGAATGAAACCAGAAGAATCAATATCTGACATGTTTAGTCGTTTTACAGATATTGTGAATGGTCTTGAAAATCAAGGTCAACCAACTTCTGATCCCATGAAGGTAAACAAGCTACTGCGTGGACTCTCCAGGGATTGGAATCACATAAAGACTTCGATAAGAGAGACGCAGAGAATTATGCCACTATCTGTTGACGAGCTGATTGGAACTCTTCAGTCTTATGAAGTGGAAAGGATCAATGAAGATGAAGATCCAAAAGGTAAGAAATCCATTGCATTAAAATCAAATGATGATTATGATGATACAGATTCCGAAGATGATATGGACGATGAGGAGCTTGCTCTCATGATAACAAGATTCAGAAAGCTAAACAGAAAAGGAAGAAGGTTCAACTCAAAGAAACAAAGCTTTCAAAGACAGCAGACCAAGTCTGTTGATGATGAAGAACCAAATAAAGATGTAGTCTGCTTTGAATGCAAGAAAAAGGGACACATCAGACCCAACTGTCCTCTTCTGAAGAAGAAGAAAGGAAAAGCTGAAACCTGGAGTGATACTGAGTGTGAAGAAAGTGATAATGAATATGCCAATCTATGTCTGATGGCACAATCAGACTCAGACTCTGGATCAAACTCAGGATCAGACTTAGACAGTGAATTTGAGGCAAGTAATTTTAAAATTCCTGTCAAAGTTTCTAAATATATTGATGAACTATGCTTTAGTCTTAAGACTTCTCTCAAAAGAATTTCCAAACAAAAAAAAAAAAGAAAACTCAGCTCTAAAACAAAAGGAAAATGTTTTAGTAGAAAGAGTTAAAAGTCTAGACTTGTCTGTTTCCATTCTTAAAGAAAATGAAGAAAATCTTTTAAAAGAAAATGTTTTTTTAAAAACAGACTTATCAAATATATCAAAGAAATTTTCTATAGGGTCTGAAAAACTTGAGAAAATTCTTTCAGCACAAAGACCTTACTTCAATAAGTCTGGTCTAGGTATGACAGAAGAAACAATTCCCTTGATTGATTTTCCTAAAGTAAAAGAAAGAATTAAGAAAAGGCCATCGAGTGAGGTTTACAAAAATCACTTCAAGAAAGTTTCTGTTAAACCTGTAGGAAGAAATGCTCTCAGATGTTCTAAGTGCAACAGTCCGGATCATTTTGAAAAAGAGTGTCCTATGGTATGGAAACCTGTTAAGAAAGTATGGGCTAATACTATTTATCTTACTAACACCAAAGGACCCAAGAAAATTTGGGTACCAAAGAAAGCTTGAGACTTTATTTTAAATGCATGTCTCCGTCAAGAAACAGGTAAAGTGGTATATTGACAGCGGATGCTCAAGACACATGACAGGAGACTCAAATTGCTTTATAAAGCTTGCTCAAGTAAATGGTGGAAAAGTTTCATTTGGAGGAAACAACAAATGAAGTATTGTGGGATTTGGAACCGTGAAAATTGGAACTCTCACAATAAGTAATGTTTCCTTAGTAGAAGGACTCAATTACAATCTTCTCAGCATTAGTCAATTGTGTGATACTGGTTTCAAGATCTTCTTTCAAGAAGGAACATGTTCAGGAATCAGTAAAGACTCTACTCAGTCTTTCATGGGTCGAAGACATGGAAATATCTATCTTCTGGATGTGAAACCTAATGAATCGCAATGCCTTATCTCAATTCAAGACGAAGCAAGCTTATGGCACAAAAAGCTTGGTCATGTCAACATGAAGCAATTAGCCAAAATCTCATCAAAGCAGCTTGTTCGAGGTCTACCCAAATTGCCATACCAAAAGACTGAGTCATGCACTCCATGTATTCTGGGAAAGCAGGTAAGAAATTCTTTTAAGTCAATAAATTATGTCTCTACTAATTATGTACTACAGTTGCTGCATATGGATCTCTTCGGACCAACCAGAACTCAGAGTATTGGGGGTAAGAAGTATTGCCTAGTAATTGTTGATGATTACTCCCGTTTTACTTGGGTATATTTCCTTGCAAGTAAGTCCGAAACCTTTTCGTATTTTGAAAATTTGCTAAAAAGGTTCAAAATGAAAAAGGATGTGTTATCTCTAGTATAAGAACAGATCATGGAGGTGAATTTGAAAATCAAGATTTTACAAAATTCTGTGATGAATTTGGCTTTAAGCATGTGTTCTCCTCTCCATATACTCCTCAGCAAAATGGAGTTGTGGAAAGAAAGAACAGATCTCTTCAAGAAATGGCTAGAACTCTTTTAATTGAAAGTAAAATTTCTTCTCAATTTTGGGCTGAAGCTGTTTCAATAGCTTGCTATATCATCAATAGAGTCTTCTTAAGATCTATTCTTCAGAAAACCCCTTATGAGTTATTCAAAGAAAAGAAGCCTATTGTTTCATACTTTCATGTATTCGGTTGCAAATGTTTTATACTGAAAAATGCAAAAGATCGAGTTGGTAAGTTTGAAGAAAGATCAGATGAAGGTATCTTTCTTGGATATTCTACATCAAGCAAAGCCTTCAGAGTCTATAACAAGAAGAGACAGTCTGTAGAGGAGTCAATGAATGTCAAATTTCAAGACTCAACGCAAGATGAATCAAGTCAGACTCATCAAGAAGAGTCTGAACCTGCTCCAGACCCTCCAAAGTCTACAACTCAAGAAGCATCTCAGACTCTGGAAAACCAGCATCAGGTTGTTAGTGAAGATCCAAATAAAGAAAGAGATCATCAACCAGACAAATCAACAAGTAACTGGAAGCATAAGTCCAGTCATCCCAAAGATCTTATAATTGGCGAAATTAATGAAGGAATTCGCACAAGATCCAAAAGGCGAGAAGAGTCTAGTGCTGTGGCACTCGTTTCTGAAATTGAACCAAATAGCATAGAAGAAGCTTTATCTGATGAAAGCTGGATTGAAGCTATGCAAGAAGAGCTCAGACAGTTCAGCATAAATGATGTCTGGGAATTGACATCCCAACCAAAAGGTAAAACTGTTATTGGAGCCAAATGGGTGTTCAGAAACAAGATGAACGAGAAAGGAAAAGTCGTACGAAATAAAGCAAGACTCGTGGCCAAGGGATATACGCAAGAATAAGGAATAGACTATGATGAGACTTACGCTCCAGTGGCAAGGTTAGAAGCTATTCGATTATTACTTGCGTTTGCTTGTTATAAGAATTTCAGGTTATTCCAAATGGACGTCAAAAGCGCATTCCTAAATGGATTTATCCATGAGGAAGTTTATGTGGAACAACCACCAGGGTTTGAAGACCCAAAGAAGCCAGACTCAGTCTTTAGACTGAAAAAGGCTTTGTATGGTTTAAAGCAAGCACCTCGGGCTTGGTACGACAGATTAAGTAAGTTCCTAATACTAAATGGTTTTGTCAAAGGTAAAGTGGATATGACTTTATTTATCAAGAAGGAAAACAAAAGTTTCTTACTTGTTCAAATATATGTGGATGATATTATTTTTGGATCCTCTAATGAAAGTCTGTGCAAGAAATTTTCAAAGTCTATGCAGGATGAGTTTGAAATGAGTATGACGGGAGAGTTAACATTCTTTCTTGGTCTTCAAATAAAACAATTGAAGGAAGGAACTTTTATTTATCAAGAAAAATATGTTAATGATCTTGTCAAAAGGTTTGGACTGGAGAATTGCAAAAAGACCGACATACCGATGTCAAGTTCTTTAAAGATAGACAAAGATGAAGAAGGGAAGAAAGTTGATCAAAAGATGTACAGGAGCATTATTGGATCACTTCTTTATCTTACTGCCTCTAGACCTGATATTTTGTTGAGTGTTTGCATCTGTGCTAGGTTTCAATCAGATCCTAGAGAATCCCATCTCAGTGCTACCAAACGCATCATTAAATACGTGGCTTCATCATCAAGCATCGGTCTTTGGTATCCTAAGAAGGGAGACTTTAATCTTCTGGGATATTCAGACGCAGATCTGGCCGGTTGCAGAGTTGATAGAAAGAACACTTTAGGAACTTGCCAGTTGCTTGGAAGTAGAACAGTGTCCTGGTTTTCTAGGAAACAAAGCACTGTGTCTCTTTCAACAACAGAAGCAGAGTATGTAGCTCTTGGAAGCTGCTGTTCACAAATTCTATGGATAAAACAACAGCTAAGAGATTTTGAAATTGAAGACTCATGCACGGAGATTAATTGCGACAACACCAGCGCTATCAACCTCACCAAAAATCCAATTCTCCACTCAAGAGCGAAGCATATAGAAATTCGACATCACTTTATTAGAGATCATGTTCAAAATGGAGATGTTTCAATTCAATTTGTTGACTCAAAGAATCAACTGGCTGATATACTCACAAAGCCTTTGGAGAAAAATCAATTTGAGTCTATACGGTCCAGACTCAACATTTTGAGGTATGAGGATATCAAAGTCTAAAGACTTTCAGACTCAGGATTACAAGACTGTATCTACAGTCTTGGCTCGACCTTCAGACTGTAAGTCTTTCTCTCTCCAATCTTATCTTGAAAAGGTACGATCATCAGACCGTGTTTAAATTGTTGCTATATTTAATTAACGTAAATATTGCATCGATTCATTTTCAAAAGGGAAGTTATTTTTATAGCTATTTTTGCGGATAAAGACAGTTATTTTGAAAAGGCATATTTTTATTTCCTTTATGACGGTTTGTTTATCCTTCTTTTTAACGAGCACTGTCGATTTCTCTTCACTTTTCTACTCACTTTTCTCTCAAAAACCCTAGAAAGCATCGATCCTCCATTCCCGTTTGTCTTCTTCGCTCAATTCAAAAAGTTGTCATCTTTTCTGGGAAAGTCAAGCAAAGGAATCTTCCAAACACTGAGAAATATGTCATCTTCGCGAAAGTCCTCAAGAATCGCAAGCAGGGGACCACAGAGAATGAGTGAGGGGCCTACGCATTTCGATCTTACTGAAGATGAAGTTACTCCAGATCAGCAACCGAGCCCACAACATTCTCAGCAGCGTCATTCTCCACCATCTAGTCCTCAAGGCGTTGTTGATTAGCATCAGGAAGAAATCATCGAGGATGCAGACCCCGTAAGAGTTCAAAAGCCCGCTTTTATTTACAAGCTATATCGTGCTTTAAAAGGAATTCGTACTCCTTTGAACTATGTTGATGAATTTCTTAAAGACAAAGGATATAGGAACGAATATATCTTTCTGCGAAAAATAGAAAGTTTGGGAATCGCTCGTAAAGGGGTGGCTGAGGAAACCTTTGCGAATATCCCAAGTGATCCTCGTGACTGGGGGCCGAATCCTGTAGATGGGAATGACGATGACAATCTGTTCAGTCTATTTCAACCAAAAATGGGTATTGCGGCTGAAATTCAAGGAAAAATGGGAGATTTGTTCAGATCAAAGGAACAAAAAGATCTGTACTCGAAATTGCTGAAGCGTGGGGTAATAAACCCTAGGAGTGTGGACTTTGATTTTCTGGATGCTATGAAAGTGAACTTGAGGGAAAAGTTCAGTTATCTTCAACTTGAAAAGTTCAGCTCTGACTCAACAGAGGCTTATGCTGAATTGACTGCATATTTCTATTCAAATCTTAGCTTTTTAGATGCGAATAGATTTTCCTTCAGCGTTAAAGAACAAGACTATGTTGTGGATATGAATATGTTGGCAGATGTGTTAGAAGTTGAGAGAGGCAGATATCAACCAATCAAAGTTTCCATTGCTCGGGCCACACTTGAACTGGTGAAGGACAGGAGAACGGATGAGAAGATCACCTACTCAAGGATGAATGCATTCAACATCTTGCTTCACAAGACTGTGATTAATTGCCTTCGACCGAAATCAACTTCCAAAACTGATGTTTCAAGCTCTGAGGCAAAGTTGATGTATGCCATCCTCTGTGGAAAGAAGTTCTCTCTCCCTCATACTGTTATGTTTCACATGTATAGAGCAGTGATGAAGGACAGAGGTCAACTTCCTTACCCAAGCCTTGTTACGAAGTTATTCAGACATCTGAATATTCAGCCTCCGCAAATCTTTTGTGTTCGATCATGCGATCATATGGTGGTAGGACTGAAAATGGTAACCAAAATGCGTCTGAAGGAACTGAGCAAGGAATTGGAGAAATTCAAGGAGAAGACTCCTGCCAAATCTCATCAACACTCTTCTGCTGCTAAGAGAAAAGGGAAGGAGCCCATGGTTGCTCCATCAAAGAAAAGAAGAGCTCTCCTCGTTGAGGATGAAGATGATGATGAAGACATCACCATCTCTGCAATGGCTTTGAAGAATTTAAGTCGTCCTGTTCCACAGAAAGAATCGGAACAAAAGACGAAAGAAGCAGAGGAGAAGTAAGAAGAAGAAAAAGAAGCAGAGGAGAAGGAAGAAGAAGAAATAGAAGCAGAGCAAGAAGCAGAGAAAGAAAGACCTGAAGAAGAAAGAAGAGAAGAAGGAGAACTTGAGGAAATCTCTTCTCCACCTGTAAGCATGGAAACAGGGGGAGATCAGGAGAAAGGAGTGACGTCTTCACATCCAGATGCAAGTGAAGGAGTCAGTCGCTCGCCTGCAGACCCAGAAGATGTTTATGCATCTCAATTTCCAGAGGAAGGTCATGAAGCTTCATCGCCAAATCTGCGAGATTATGCTGATCCACCATCGTCTGCTTTTACTCCATCAGATTGAGCCGAAGCAAGTACTCAGACTGATAATGGAGCAGATTTTCGCAGAATCATGGATATTCTCTTGGAGATGAAAGGTCAGATTTATGCCTTGGGATGCGAAGTTCAAAGCTTGAAGAATGAAAGTCAAGCTTCTTCCTGTTCATTGAATGATAAGATGCAAGCCCTCTCTATTCAGAATCAGGCCAATGCCAAAAGTGAGGAGGTTGTACAGTTGTAGGAAGATTTTAAAAGGCTGGAAGGCATCGTTCAGTCTATGGAAGATTTCCAGCTTGTCCGCGTTCCCAAGCAATCTTAACTTCATCTCATCCTTTTTAATGATGACAAAAAGGGGGAGAGATGCAAGATTTGATTCAAAAACTTTTTATTCATTAAACTTTTTGGATTGTTTTGAGGTTTATGGTTTGAACCTGTTTGACTTTGTTTTGTGTCTGGATGAGAACTGAACTAGACTTGGATTTGACTGCTTCTATTAACAAGTATTGATATCTTATGGATGGCTTTATTATATACTAGACTAACCTATTTTCTGTGGTTGCAGATTCTAGTGTTAATCTTTTAGCCATTCATCTCTATAAGATATGTATATGTGTTTGAGAAATGTTTTGCAGGTCAAAGTTATCCAAATCTGCAGGAAGGTTTTGTCACCATAAAAAATTGGGAGATTGTTGGAGAAATCTCAGTGAAAGTGTTTTGAAGTTGACAAAACGTATCCATCAGTCTAGTCTGAAAGTCTGCAGACTCTGTTAGTTAAAGTCTGAAGACTTCCGGACAGCCAGACTCAAGACTCAAAGTCTATCCTCATTGACAGTCTCTAATCCGTTGAAGAAAGGTTATCCAGAACTGGATGTTTTGTTCAGGATTTAACCTTATCATCCGGAGAAGATCTCGTGGCTGGAGAAGACGTATCAGAATCCTTTGATTGATCAAGTTTGATTCAATGAATGAAGATTCGATGCTTGTCTAAATATTATTGGAAGGTTCTACTTATGGAAACCGAGATCCTGATTGTATGGGCGAACAAGATTGATGGGCTATCAACACGTTCCTTTAATAGCTCGAACAATCTTCCTAATTGATTCCGTCCAACGGGTAGATTGGAGGAATTCCTTTGGTAAGTGCCAACGGGTATGATGGCATAAAAGAGTATATAAGGAAGACGTTCTTAGTTGTTCGGGGTGTGCGCGATAGAAGAATTCCAAAGTCTGAAGCTCCTATTTGTTTAGATAAATCCTTTGAGCGAATACTTGTATACAAAAGAGAGTCTATATTTGTGAGAGACCTTGAGGAGGTGTGGTGGAACATCTACACTGTAGAATCAAGGCAAAACTGTGCTGTAACTTCTCTTTTGATCATAGTGAAATCCAGCCGGTGGGCTGTCAGTGCGGAAGAGTGGACGTAGGCTTGGAATAAGCTGAACCACTATAAATCCAGTGTTCCAATTTCTCTCTCTCTACCTCGATCGTATTTCAATTTGTTAAGAATTGCTTCCGTATATCAATAAATTGTTTGTGCGCCTATTCACCCCCCCTCTAGGTGTTTATACTAGAAATATCACTTTGGTCTCTTTTAAACCCAAAAATCAATTCAAGGAAAATAAATTTATTGCTTTTGTAATTGACTTGTGGCTGGACTCGTCAAATAGGCGGGTTGAATTAAAAATGCTTCGACCCAAATTAACACATTTTAATTATTTTTTTGTACTAATTTTCATGCAATATAAATTTAGTAACTCGTACCTGATCTATAAAACACTTATACATATAACCCAATCTAGGAAAATTTGAACGAAAGCATAGAGTGAGCGGGCGCGAGAACGTAAGGGTGAGAAAAAGTGAAAAGAAAGTAATGAAGTGGATTGGATCGAAATCAGTTGTAAACTCATTTAATAGTGGTATTATTTTAGGTATTATCATTCTAAACCTATTTATGATTAATTTACTGAATATAACTAACTTGCTTATCAACTCAGCACATCAAATATAAGTGAAAAAAATACGTTTATGATCCATTTTAATAGGTATACTTATAATGATTTACTCTAAATATCTCCATTGAACTATGAAAAGACTTTTGGGTGAATAAGTTAAGCCTTCTCTCAATCATCGTTGATGCCTTCACATCTCCACTCGTCGTTTCTCACATGCCAAAGAGTATTGATTTTCTATGTTTATTTTGAATTCTTCTTCTTCTAAGGCAGACTTCACCCTTTATTAATTTTCTACAGATAATCTTGACGAAAGTTATATGTGAGGAAATTAGTGAGACATCAAGCACGATACTTTTTATGGTTAATAATGTCAAAAACGCTAAACTATATCACTTCGACACCGAAAAGCTGTAAATTATGCCCATTATGATATAAATAATCTAATTTTTTTTTATTAACATCAAAACCTCCAAATTCGCATCAGTGTCACAAAAGTACTTTCAAGCTATTTGCTTGAAGTGAGATCTATGTAAACTCTGTTTTCTTACTGTTGTTTATGCAAGTCATCACATTAGACTTTAAATGGTCATCTTGGACGTAATGGGTGATAAAATGTTTTTTTTTTTGCTATCACTAGTACAAATTTGGATTATTGGTGACCCGACAAACAATTGGGGCTATTGGGATTATGATCATTTTCTGTAGTAAATGAATGGTATATTGGTACAAGTTGGGGTAGCGAAGACACGAAAAGCAAAAAAAAAAAAGAGCTTAGGCTATTGATGTCACGTTGGACGAAACTTAAATCTTTTGTGGTTGATATAATGTATTTGTGTCGTACCAATACAAATTTAGAGGTTTGGGAGGAAAAAAAATACGAGGGCAATTTTCCTACCATTTATTATTAGCTTCTTTATGTTGAGCACTTTTTTGTCATCAGTTACTGTCACTTGGATCAAATTGTCAACGTGGATGATTAAAGAAAATGTTAATACCCTGAAAACCTCAAACTAGTACACATGTGACAAATTTACCTCGACTGACCATAAAAACCATAAACTGGTACATTTATGACAAATTTACCACAAACAAATTTATTCGACCGTAAAAAACCATAAATTGGTAAATTTGTGACAAATATACCATCCACTAAATTTGATTAATACTACAAAAAAAATTCACAAAAATTATAAACTGTGACAAATAGAGTGTAAAATCTCACCAGTCAAGTATTACGTGTCATTTAACTTAATAATTTGACAGTAAAATTCAATGAAACTAATAGAGGGTAAATTTGTCACAAGTGTACCGGTTTGGAGTAAATTTGTCAACGGTATACCAGTTTAGGATTTTTGGTGGTCAAAAAAATAGTTTAAGGTAAATTTATCATAAATGTACCAGTTGGGATTTTTTAGGATATTAACTCTTTAAAAAAAAATGCAAGTGCTTAGATAATAAGACCCCTTTTTCGCTTGTTCATGAAGGAACGCCCATCGCAAAAACGTGGAAGGGAATTTAGTGAAAGCACTTCCACGTGCTCAATATTTTTTTTTTCTTTTAGAATAAATGTATTGAAAATTCTAAAATTTGTCAATAAAGTGTAATTTAGCCTTAAAACTTTTAAAAAGTGCAATTAAATCCTAAAACTTGTTAAGAAAGTGCAATTAAATCTTAAAAGTTGTCAAATTGATCAAATTAGGTCCCTCATTTGATAACACTTTTCGAAAGTTATAGGATTTGATTGCACTGTTTGAGAGTTTTAAAACTCAATCACATTTTCGTGACAAGTTTTCAGACTTCTAATACACTTATACCTATCTTTTTTTGTCATATCGTGCTCAATAATTGAAAAGTCCCTGACTAGTAAGTTAAGCATGATATTAATTAATTTATTTCAATCATTGTATTTAATTACATAAAACTCGATTACACGTGCTCAATATTTTTTTTTCTTTTAGAATAAATGTATTGAAAATTCTAAAATTTGTCAATAAAGTGTAATTTAGCCTTAAAACTTTTAAAAAGTGCAATTAAATCCTAAAACTTGTTAAGAAAGTGCTTAACTTACTAGTCAGGGACTTTTCAATTATTGAGCATGATATGACAAAAAAAGATAGGTATAAGTGTATTAGAAGTCTGAAAACTTGTCACGAAAATGTGATTGAGTTTTAAAACTCTCAAAAAGTGCAATCAAATCCTATAACTTTCAAAAAGTGTTATCAAATGAGGGACCTAATTTGATCAATTTGACAACTTTTAGATATGCAAAATTGAGCAATCACCCGCGTATCTAGAAAATGAAACCAACATTCCAAACTATCGCAATTGTGTAAACAAAGTAGCGTGCAAAAGCATATCTAGAAAATCACGACGCGCTCGCTAACTTAAAAAGGACGAAACCTGTACAAGTAATAGAAGACATATCGAAATAAGTATTATCTAATTATTAAGATGCTAATTATTTCCTATATAGCCATCGGGCATCCAATAATCAGCAACACATCTCCACTCATCGTTTTTCACTAGCCCAAAATGTTTTTTGGGTCACCAAATCCTAAACTTATATCAGTGACAAGAGTAAAATGTTCCATCACCTATTCCGTCCAAGGGGACCGTTTAATATATGATGCAGTGGCTTGCATAAGCAAAGGTAGGAAAATGGATCTCACTTCAAGCAAATAGCGTGGAAGTACTTTTGTCACGTCAGTCTAAGTTTGGAGGTTTTAGTGTTAGAAAATAAAAAAAATTCGATTATCAATATCATAATGGGCATGATTTAGAGTCTTTCGGTGTCGTGGCGACATAATTTATAGTTTTTAGCATCATTAACCCCAAAAAGTATCGTGCGTAATGTCTCACTGATTTCTTCATATGTAATTCGGTTAAGATTAACCGTAGCAAATTAATAATGAATGGGTGAAGTCTGCCTCAGAAGAAGAAGAATTCAAAATAATCATAGAAAATCAATGCCGTTGCACCAAATCTGTTCAAATTCAATATACACACACGTTTATGATGACAGTTAGGTATATGATTTACCATATGTTAAAAAGAGTGCTACCGACACACACATATACACACGTGTTTATAACAAAAGTTAGGTATATGACTTGCCATCTGTTAAAAAGAGTGCTACCGAGACACACACATATACACACATGTTTATAATGACAGTTAGGTATATGATTTACCATATGTTAAAAAGAGTGCTACCGACACACACATATACACACGTGTTTATAATAAAAGTTAGGTATATGACTTGCCATCTGTTAAAAAGAGTGCTACCGAGACACACACATATACACACATGTTTATAATGACAGTTAGGTATATGATTTACCAAAATAAAAAAATTCGATTATCAATATCACAATGGGCATGATTTAGAGTCTTTCGGTGTCGTGGCGACATAATTTATAGTTTTTAGCATCATTAACCCAAAAAGTATCGTGCGTAATGTCTTTCCGGAATTTCTGTGAAGAGCTCCAGGTAATATGGGGTCGTGAAAAATTGAAAAGATTATAATTTATAATTTGGTAATGAGTTGCTTCGAGGAGTGCTGAAATTTTCGGTGGACCGCAAAATCGGGAAAAAAAATGAAGTACGGAACAAGGAGTTGTTCAAACGTCCCTCACCTACCATAAATGTGTAGCGAGAGTCAGAATGCAAATTTGGCAAGCAAACAGCCCCAGAAAGTTTTTACCCTGCCAATTTATGACGTCATATGTTTGGCCAGAAGAGGGAAGAGCTACCAGGAGCCTTCCTCATCCCAAGTTACGTGTTTAAGTCACCCAAGCATCGGTACAAATCCCAAGAGACGCCTCATCGTCCGACCCAAGTTCGCCATGTCGGCTCCGGATCTCCACATCCTTTTCGTTGCCGTCTTCGCCAGCATTCTCCTCTTGTCTCGCTGCGACATTGATCGACCACAACATGACGTCGCTCTGTTCATCTTCGGCGACTCACTCTACGACGCTGGGACCAATAACTACATAAACACTACTGCGTCTTACAGGGCAAACTTCCCTCCTTATGGCGAGACTTTCTTCCGCTATCCGACTGGCAGATTCACTAACGGCCGTCTTATGGTTGATTTTATTGGTATAACTTCTCCACGCTCTAGTCTTTTTCCCCCATGAATGATTGATTGCACACTCAACATCTTTTTGGGCGATTCAGCTGAATATGCGAAGCTACCACCGATCCCATCATATCTCCAGCAAAAGAACGGCGAATTTGTGGGAGGGGCGAATTTCGCATCTGGTGGAGCTGGCGCTTTACCCGAAACTCACCAAGGATATGTATGACGAGTCTCTTTCCTTGTCTTTGCTTAGATGTTTTTTTATGTTCCACTTCCGGGTCGTCTTACTTAGTTTTGCTTCTTTAGGTGGTGGATCTCGGGACTCAGCTCAAGCAGTTCGAGAAACTGGTGAAGGATCTGAAGAGGAAGCTGGGGGACGAGAAGGCAAAGAGAATGGTTTCGGAGGGCGTTTACATGGTCAGCATCGGAGCCAACGATTACATTTACCCGGTTGTCAACAATCCAGCTCTGTTTCAGTCCATTTCTATGGAGGATTACGTGGGGATGGTGGTTGGCAACATTAGCACTGTCCTTGAGGTACGCCATATCCATAATTTCCCTTCAATTGCGGAGCAGTACAGCACTATTAAATCCATATAAACAAGTCAATAGGGTTGCAATTATAGGGAGGATTTTTTATTTTTTTTGGTGGTCGGTTTGAGGATTTTGTTGACCAACGCATTTTCTTCTTTATGGTTCTGTCGCTCCCTGACTTTTTGTTTGATGCTAACCAATAATTCCTTATTAAAATATATATCGATGATCTTTTGAGATATTAAAGCGATTTTCATGTTGGTTCTATAGTCAAAATATTTTCTTATTATTTGAGTCATATTAAGTAAACATGCTTTCACACTCAAGACACTTAATAAAAGTTTTCATTTTCTATGATGAGTTCATTATAATAAATAAGTAATTTGTTAAAGGGTATTTAAAGGTCAGTTGAACTTCATTATTTGTTTTTTGCCCATGTATTTATCACGTTCTACTCTGAAGCTCTTATAAATTCGACTTTTTCTTTAGTCTGATATTAAATTAAATGTTATCACACATCTTTATCAATTGTTGCAATTGATCTTTATAAAAGGATTGTAACACATGGATCGATCTTCGAATTTTTGTCCAGGGTATATATAAAGTTGGAGCAAGAAAATTTGGGTTTTTGGCAGTTCCACCTGTTGGGTGCCTCCCAGCCCTTCGATTGGTAACCGGAAATGGTTCTTGTTTGAGACCGGCCATCAAGCTAACGAAGCTTCACAACGTAGCTTTTCCCGCGACTCTCGCCAAGCTAGAGTCTCAATTGCAGGGATTCAAGTACTCCCTCTTTGACGTGTACACTTCCTGGATTGAAAGAATCCAATACCCATCAAAATATGGTCAGTCATTTGCATTATTTTTGCACAAATTAAACTTTTCCCTAGATTTTCGTTAATCTCATGAAATTAAATTCCAGGTTTCAAGGAAGGGAAATCGGCGTGTTGCGGCTCGGGTCCCTACGGGGGGAACAATAGCTGCGGAGGCATGAGAGGGGTGAAAGAGTACTCGTTGTGCCCTAATCCCAAGGAGTATGTGTTCTTCGATTCCTACCATCCAACTGAGAGAGTTCATCAGCAATTTGCGCAGTTGATGTGGAGTGGACGTTTGCGCACAACCAAGCCTTATAATTTGGAAGCATTGTTCAAACATGGGAACATTTGATCTTTTGTTTTTTCAACATCCTGGGCAAACAATTGGGAATCAAGCTTCATCTTATGAATAAATGAATGAGGCATATTATCCCAGTTTAAATTTGTGATTGCATTACTATTGTAATAATGTGAATGATGGGAATCGAACTTCATCTCATGAGTAATGGAGGCATATTATTGCAGTTTCATTATACGAGGTTCAAAGTGAAGCATATATCATATCAATGGTCTATTCCATTGCCAAAATATTTAGGAATCAAGAGGACATCATGCAAGTTTTAAATACCGGTTCCGTTAAGTTTTTTTTACATGTGCATGCGGCCTTGCAAATTACACGCAGTTTATGGGGTTTCAAACAGGTGACTTTTAATTTATGGATTGGAAATTCTCTGACACCAATCAACTAAGCAAATTTTGCATACTGAAATGTAACTTTGGTCACGCCCAATGGTCTATATTTACACCAGCCTTGTACGCTAGAGTTTGAGGAGAAAACTGAAAGAAGGTGAATTTAACGAGACATTAGGAAGGGAAAGCTGAAAAGAAAGGAAGATTCTCTGCACAAATCACCGCGTTCAGAGAGCTACTCTTGCGGCTAACGCAATTTGTCTTGTTGTTTGGAGCAATTTTTGTTATAAGAATTGGAGTTCAAACCCTTAGATTCGCTGAAACAATGATCATATCGAGCACAGAAAGATGATAAATATTTCTTTGTTTGTAATATTTCCTTCAAGTGGGGAACACATGCATTCCCTCTTTTTGGACATAGGAGATTAATTCTCTACATGAGAGATTTTGATAAGGGATTTGGCCATTGTAGTCCCCTCTAATTTAATAGCGGATTTGTTCTCGTATTAAATAAGGCAGTGCTACAAGAAATTATTCTTTCCAGATAGTGATTGTGTGACGGTGATTTTCAAATTCTGTTTTCGATTGAATGAGTTAGGATTTTCATCGACACGCCGATAGTCTTTTTCTTTGAGCTAATCACTCACGATAAAATTAATCTATTAGGTGAAGCTATTAAGGAATCTAAACGCAACAAACTTGAGAATTCAACCAGAAGTCGACTACTCGACCGTGCTAATTTGCAAGGGTCAATATGGCACTGTCAAAATCGATCGGAGATCTGAGATAGGTCGGTTTGACAGAGGTATGTGATTAAAATGTTCCACCTAATTGCAAAATTCTTGTTGAACGACACTAAACTAATTTTTTCTATCATTTCTGTACTCTATGCTCGTATTTGAAATCTTGAGATTTTCATGACAACCAAGAGTCGCCAATAAGTTGAAGATGTACAATGTGGCTAAAAAATAATCGACCACGGGTCAAATGTACTAAAAATTCCTAAAAGCTACCCGGTAGATTAGGTCACGCTAAAATCGCGTTCGGTTGAAATTAACCGCGAAATTAAAACCAATTTCATAAATTGAAAGTTCTATCATGTCACAATTTATTTTAGGAACGTCAACTCATCCTCCAAAGAATTTTCTGCAAACTCGAGTTTTTGGCGAAAATTCAAGATTGGGTGTTTTTGGATCGGTAAATTAAGAGGGCCGTTTTTGGTTTGGATTTGGCGTTCAAGATGGATTCATTGGCAAGGAAAATTGTGGAATGGATGTGGAGACCTTGGCTAGAATTTTTGGGCGCCAATTGGATGGAATTGGAGAGGATTTGAATTGGAATTGGAGGAGAAATGTCCAAAATTCGTAGGTCCATGTGGGGTGCACATTTCAGCCGCTTCCATGGCTTGTTGAGGAAGATTTGAGAGGCAAATAGCTGCTGTGGATATGGTTGAATGTGGTGGGGGCCTTGTAATGAGTGAAATGGGATATTTAAGGAGTCTTTCAAGGCATTTGGTGGTCCCTCTTCAGCTGAGCTCTTCTTCTTCTTCCTTGGCTTTGTTTTTCCCATTGTTGTTGTTGTTGTTTGAGCTCAAGAAAACCAGAGAAAGCTAACCAAGAGACAGCAGCAGCTCGTTGACCGCCCTCTGTCGCCTGTCATACGCCGTTGCTACTACTTGAACCCGCCAGTGTCCCGCCATCGCATCTGCCCCTGCTTGCGTCCTAGTCACCGTCCCGGAGTTCCAAGCCGCCGAGCCCTTTGTCTAACAACCATCGACCGTCATCCAGCCGCCATTCACCACCCCTAAGTCGCCCGGACGCATTGTTGCCACCTAGCCGCTTGTTGTGCCCCTTTTTGTTGTCCTAGCCCGTTCGGCAGACTGTTCCAATTAGCAAGCAAAAGCTGAGACTTCATGGGCCTTTTCCAAGCCCATGCGAACCTCCGTTGGCGTCACCATAGACCTGAGTGTCACTTGTCGTCACGTTGTCGTCGCCGTAAACTCACCGGCCTGCTAATCTAGTGAGTTTACTCACTAAACCTTACTTAGGAGGTTAATGATGTTTATGGGATAATTATATTAGCTTAAATATGGCTTAGGTGGTTAGTTAGTTATAATTAGTAATTTAGTTACTTAATTAGGCTAATTAGGTGGTTAGATTATATTAGTTAAGGGTTAATTAGATTGTAGTATTTAATTAGATAGCTGCATTATTTTCCTAGGCTCGTTTAGGTGGTTAAATTAGTGTTTTAGGCCTAAGTACGCATTTATCTAATTAATTGTATTTATTTAATTAATTTTGCTAATTATTTAATTATTTAATATTTTTTGGAAATTATACCGGGATAGTCGATAGCCGAAATTTCGTGCTGATTGCAGTGATATACTTAGTTTATGTAATTGACTGTTAAATTGTGCAATTGAGTGATGATTGTAAATTTTAAGTATTTATTTCAAAATTGTGAAATTAAAATACCGGGTGTCGGGTTTTGACATCGAAATTGCTTTTAAATACTATATCAAATAGTGAGATTTTAAAAAGGAATGATATCAATTATTTTGGTTTAATATGACAGTGTACCCACATACGATTATTTTATTGTGTGTTTTTAATATGAAGAAAATGTGCCAAGTGTATTATTTTAATTGGGACAATTGAGTGCAAAGCACGATGTTTTGGCTGGGATCGATGTGTGCATGAATAATATGAGAACCTGTCATGAGCCTTTGGGGCCGAATGATGCTCCTTCGAGAATGCCCCAAGTCAGTGGATGTCGGTCGCAGTGGAGGCTAGGCCGATGCTCCCTTGTGAAATGTCGTCTAGATGTAAACATTGCCGTGCTCTATGGTGCGAGACGACATCCGGCTACGTCGGTAGATTGCTGACTGTTGAGTCGATCATGGCCGTTGGGTCGTAATCTATTAGGATGCATGGATGATTGAAATTGACGCGCTTGATTATGAGACAAAATTGTGTGGCACGGAATGAGATGTGCCATAATGATTTGGCCTTTTAAGTGGCACCCCTATACTTGTTTGTGATATAAGTTGAGACGTCCCAATTGATGAGTGCTTTTAATGCAATTGTATGTGATATGAACTGTATTGACATTAGAGGTGTTAAATGGGTTGTGCAACCCATTTATAGACCCATTTATAGTTAAATGGGTCGTTAATGGGTCAAGCTTTATTTTCTAAAGCATCCATAATGGATTTTAATGGGTCAAGATTAAGATATATGGGTCTTAAATGGGTCAAAGAGCTGACCCATTTAAGACCCATTTATCAACCTATTTATTTTCACTCAAAACCTCATCATCTCTCTCTTCTCTCTTTAACTTTATTATTTTTTTATTTTATAAAAACCGAAATTATAATTGTTTTTTTATTTTTCTTTTCTTTTCTTTTTTCTTTCTTTCTTTCTTTTTTAAATCTCTTTATTCTTGTTTCTTTTTTTCTTTCTTCTTCCTTTGGTCGCCGGCACGGTGATGGTCGGCGACCGGCCAGGCGAGCCTCGAGTTTGCCGGTGTCGGGCGAGCTCGAGCTCACGGATCTGGCGAGGCTGCTAACGCCCGGCGAGCTCGACGCCAGGGAGCCTCAAGCTTGCCAGATCTGGTGAGGCGGAGGCCTTGCCCGACATCGGTGAGCCTCGAGCTCGCTAGATCTGGTGAGGCGGAGGCATCGAGATCGCCAGATCTAGTGAGGCGGAGGCCTCATCAACGTTTGGCAAGGCTCGAGCCTCGCCGGCATCGGGCGAGCTCGAGGCTGACGCCAGCGAGCTCGAGGCTCACCTGTGGCCGGCCGTCGGCTGTCGTCGTGGCCAGCGGCCGGCCAAAGAAGAAGAAGAAGAAGAAAAAAAAAAGAAAAAAGAAAAAGGAAATTATATTTAAAAAAATATTTAAAAAAAGATAATTAAAATTCGATTTTTTAAAATAATTATTTTAAAAATTATAAAAATTTTCCATTAAATTTATGTTGTATAAAATTATTTTAGCAATACCATTTTTTTTTAAATATATAGAAATTAAGTTTAGTTAAATGAGTCGGGTATGAGTTGGGTATAGGTCGGGTCGGATTTGGCTCAAAATTTTTGCATTGCAATAAACAGGTCATAAACGGGTTAAATGGGTCGATTTGGGTCGGACCATTTATGACCCGACCCAAACCCGACCCGACCCACCCGTTTAACGGGTCTAATTGACATGCAGGAATGAACTAAGGCGAGGTGAGTCTTGTATGATGTGTGATTAGACTATTTCTAGACATATTTCCCTCCTAATTAGGATTTAGGACATGAACTCATTGAGACGTTGTCTCACCCCATTGAGGGCTAAATCTTTCCAGGTTCGTAGATGGTGGTTCCTCTAGTATGTTTTGGACAGCCAAGGGGGTGTACGAAGCAGAGTACCAATGTCCCTATTCTCGAGAGTCCCTAGCTCCGTGAGCTCATTATGACCATTATCTTGGTCGATGAGGGCCAACCTCAGTTGGTACCTCATCGATTTAGGGCGTGGTTTCATCATAGGATCAATGGAATTTGGGAAGGTCTCCTTTAGGGTTTCGACACGCCCGCCGTTGCGGTCAACGTTGCGGCGGGTGAGAGGGTAACTGATCCCCTTGATGGTGTTGTAGAAGACCTAGAAACCCCGGAGGCCTTGGAGGTTTTGATTGAGGAGTCGTATGCCTTGATGGCTTGGTGACTCTTCTTTTTGGAGTAGGCTTTTGGTTATAGACTAGTATTGTATATAAACCTAGGTTGTTTATAAAAGTGTATTGTGAAAATTTGTATCATGCTTTTCTATCCCATATTTGTGTTGTTTGGGGATTGTTTATACGCTTCCGTATGTGCAATAAAATGAATGGGTCGGCGACGCATCTTGGGACGTCGCAAATTTTATCGACCACCGAGGGATGTGTGCGCGCTTAAGGTTCTGGGTGTGACAGATTGCAATATGATCTGACCATGACCTCTGTAAGAAATGAATCTTTGTATGCTTGAAATTTAGAAAGTGACTTATGCTTAAAATTGAATAGGAGTTCTACGCTCTTAAATTTGAATGGGCTACTTAAGATGAGTAAAAGTGCCTAGTTTTTTGAATAATTGACAGTAAGTAGAAACTTTGAACTTAGGTGGAAGTCTCACTTGCATCATGTTTGACCCAATCGAGGAACCAGAATCGAATCTTCCTCTATCGAACTTACTTTTCACTTTGTCTACCCTTCTCTTAGTCCTTTGTTTCTTTCTGCTTTCGAGAATGGCTCTTTCTTTCTACAATGTCATCTTCTTGGTAGCTATTCTACTCTCCATCCACCTCAGAAAAATCTCCCTCTTATCTTATCCAAACTAGACTTTTGGTTTTATTGCGATGTTTACTTTTTGATATTTCTAAAGTGCCAGTCTGCATACATAATTCTTGTAGCCTTTTCTTTTACTGCATTCTCCTTCTCTGAGTCCTCGACATCAGCTTTTGCTCGAAAGGTTGAGTTTCTTGTAGGCTATGCTAGATTTCTTTCTTATACACCACTGCCCTTAGGAGGGTTGTGTTTGATTATTTTGGTAGGCTTCTCATGTTGAATGATTAAAGGTGGGAATTCATCTTCATATTCGAATTTGGATCCCCATCCTAACAGTACCACCTCAAGTGACTTTGTTTTAGCTTAGGAGTCCTCGAGTACCAAACGTAATAATCGAACTTTTTGCTTAGTTTTCCCAAAGTTCCAATGTCTAGATGCCCTTCTTCATAAAGCCACTTGAGCAGTACCCTACTTGTCCATTTCCATCTTGGTGTTGCCACACTTTCAGGCATCTATTATTGGAAACTATGCTCATTAAAATACCTCCCCCCCGAACCTTGGATTTCTCCTATCTTCAACCATCGGTTGTATGTGAACAAAGTAATTGCATAAGGAGCCATAGTACCGAGGAGATTGGTGGTACTACCAGTCATCGTTCATTTTCTTAGCTCTTACAAACGTTCCTTCCCGATCATGGCAATACCTTGATACTGTAGGATAGTCATCACCATCCGAGAAATACTAATCCATGATTTCTCTTCAGCACCTTTGACATAAATTCCTTCGGTTTGTACATCCTCTAAAAGCTATCGACACCATCCTGGTCATTTGAGGGAATGGATTCGAGTCAATTTCCATTCTCCTATCTTCTTCCTTAGCAAACTTAATCTTGCCTTGACAAATTGCCTCTTGAACAGCTTTCCTAAAAACATTGCAATTATTGGTACTATGGCTCCAAGATTGGTGCCATCTACAATACCTAGTGCCATTTACAATACCTTCTGTTGCCAATTTCCTCCTTGCTTGGGATGGCATGACCCTCTGTCAACCTTACCACCCCCATTGCGTACCAAGTTGTCAATGATATCATCTAACTCGAATGACATCAAATGAATACCTCGATGTGTACTTAACCCTGACCATTACTGACTCTTTTTATTTTAGCGGGCTTCAAAGCATGGTAGACGTATTGCCTTATCCAGAGTCATCTTTGCCATCGAAATCTCGGTAGCATCATCCTGAGTATTATCCTCTTCCAAATCCTCTTCAGGATCATACATGACCACATTGTGCTTATAAATTAGTGAATTTTTGCCTAGTCAAACGCTACTTTAATGCAAACTTTAGACCATTTTTCGCCATTTCAACAACTTCTTTTTCTGGAAGGAAGAACAAACACCAATTTTCTTATTTTTTTAATTCGCGTAACAAGCTAATCAACAATCTCGTTGTTATAGTGCTTGACCGTTGCCAAATCCGACAATGTCACTTTGGGAATTGGACGGTAAAATTGTGAATGGAATTTGTTCTCCATTTCTTCCCAATTATGTACCAAATTTGTAGGAAGTCCAATATACCAAGTGAATGTCGTCTTCAATAATAACGGAGAGAATAAATGTACAATCTCCTGTTATTGTTAACATCACCACATTGAGTCGTAAATCGGCTAATATGTTCCATTGTGGACTGATTATCCTCCTCAGTAAAGAGAGTAAACTCAGGAATTTTATATCCCCTGGGGTATGGAACATTATCAATTTAATCCGAGTACAGTTTGTGATACACAGGCCTCGGGACGCCTCCATCCAATCCCATCCTCTACATCACTAAACAAGTGACCCGTTTTATCATCCTTTGATCTTTTACTGGATCCTTTGCTTGATTGGCTTGATTCATTCATACCCTCGGTGGTGAAGGAGGACAATTTGCAAAATCGCTTGGTCCCTCTTACAGTCGATAAAGCTACTACCTTGCAACCAGCATGGGAATCAACCCACTATTCACTACCCCTGTAGGCGATGTCACATTATTGCCCCCTAGACAATTAATATCGGGGAGTATTGGTTGCGGACACCCGTCTAAGCCTCATTTTCAGGGTTTGAAGTATCTTCGATTACCCTTGCAGGATTTATGCCACTAGAGATTTCTAGCGTTGATCTAGCGAGGGTAAACATTCCAAGCATTTGAACTTGTTCACTATGGTTGATTTAGTTCTAGTCGTTCACACTACCAGCCCTTTGTAGAATTCTAACCGGCAGCATGGGATTCGAATCGCTAACAATAGTTGGGCTGGAACTTGCATGGGTTATGGAACTATGCTAGTGTGACCGTTATGAATCACATTTGCTTGATTTGGCACTCCCATCCTCAAAGTTAGATCAGTAACCAAATTGTTTAAAAGAGGAGTTGAAATACTCAACAAATAACTAGCCATATGATTGGCCAGATCATTTAAACATCCTTCTCATGGTGGCCATCACCGTTGGAGTCGAGGCCAACTCTTTCATTTGGTCTTTGAACAATTCTCATGGAATGTCCTTAGGATTATTAGCTGTATTGAAACCATCAATAGGATCTGGATTCTAACTGGAAATCTCAAAACGGACAGTTCTCTCTCCAACACGTTGTGGGGATGAATTATCCTCGCCAGCAGAAGTGCAACTCACCTAATTCCTTGTTTTTGTCATCAACAACTCTAAGAGCGGAACACAATGGTCCCACTGAGCGTGCCAAAAAGATGTTCACCGGGGAAAGTTCCCTCAACAAAATCTTTCACCAAAGAGACAAAGCTTCAGCTTTATTGTTTACGACAAGTCCTGTGTCACTCTAGAAAAGAGCAACCGATCTAAATTATTGGTAAAAAGTAAAGTGTAGGAACAACAGGAGAAAAGTATAAGTACAATTGAATGTAAAAATGCAATAAAATGAAAGATAACAACTTGAAAGCAAATGATCGATTGTTGATTTGGCAAAAGGTCCTTTACATTAGTGCCTCTTTGGCTATTTATGGTGGTATTCCAAAAGCAATTGCCTTGTTGTGGTTACCATTTGATATCAATAATGTTCCAGAAGTTGCAAACCCTTTTTCGCATTGTTCGAGACCTTTATTTGTCTACTGCTAGCATCCCGGCTCATTCTCTATGGATTCCTATGTTTTGGGCTTGCTTTATTCTCTTCGGTTTTCGAAGCCCAATAAGCTAATTTGGGCATCAAAAATTATCTGGAGATCAGGTGATCAGATTAATTTTGCGCATTTCAATTAGTTCATATCTCCAGACGACCTTAAGGGTGCACCCCGTGCTAGTATGTTTTGCAAGTGAAACCTTGTTGTTATGGTCACAGTAAATAAGATTTTGCTTAGACGTCTGTCAATTGTTATGGCATTTCAAGGAGATGATAACAAATTACTCTCTGACTCTTCTTTTCACGGAATATATGAAGTAGGAGGAAGAAAATTTGCAATGATGGGATTAGTGCCAATCAGGTGTGCGCCAGGTATGAGATCATCAACCAGAAACGGTTTCTTGCTCAGGTGAAGCCAATAAGCTCGCAAAGCTTCACAACACTACTCTTACTGCAATTCTCCCAAAGCTGGAGGCTCAACTGCAAGGATTCGAGTACTCCTACTTCGACTTCTGCACTCCGCTCAGTGAACGAATCCAATACCCATCAAAATATGCTCAGCCCTTCATATCGCTATGCGCCCTTAATTGCCTTATTCGAAGCATGTAACAATCAGAATTAATGAGAAACTTCATTCCAAGTTTCAAGGTTGTGAAAATGGCGTGCTGCGATTCCGGCCCATACCGATTGATCTCGAGTTACGGAAGATGAATTCAAATGGAGATTATAATGCAAAGAAAAAATATCCTGTCCGTGCCCAATTTCAACAAGAAAAGATGCTTTTGCTCATCATGAGATAACCATTTTAAATGTATTAGGGTTTATAAAGTTTTACAAATTTGCCATCTACTTTTAAAAAAAGAGAGGGTGATTTTGCTCATCTTTAGATGCCCATTTGAATTTAAAGGATTTGTATCATACTTAAAATGTGTTGTTGAAAATTTGACCTATTGTCCAAATCAACAATGATGGATATGGAGGAAAAGTTATCCAAAATAGTCTTAAACCTATTATATTTATGCCAATTCAATTTTAAACCTTTTATTATGCTAATTTGATTTTAAATATTTTCACGTTTTGCTAATATAGTCTGTTTGGCCAATTTTGGCTTAAAATCACTGATATAAACGTTGACTGTCTTACGTGGTATAGTCAATGATAATTTGAAAAACTTTTCTAATTTTTTAATATTTTGTACAAACATTTTTATTATGTTTTTCTTTTCTTCTCTTCTCTCTTTTTTTTTTTTTTTCCCTTCTCTGTGGCTAGCAATGGTCACCATAGCTTGGTAGCCTTTGGGCAAGGGCTATGAAACCCTCGCCCAAATTTGGATGAGGCCATCACAACCACAGGCAAGGCCATTACAAACTACTATTGTGGCCACAACCATAGGCAAGGCTAGCATTTGGCAATGATCGTCAAAGATGTCGCATGGCTTGGTAGGTGAACTATGGATCTATCCGAGTCAATTCATCGAGAAGATTAATGACTTTCTAGCACCATATTTTCTTTAGTCATGGATAGACGGGTCAGATGGGTGGATTGAGTTGGGTTTTGGTAAGGTCAAAGACGGTTCGACCCAAAATAGACTCCATTAACCTGTGTTAACCTATTTTCATGCAATGCAAATCTAGTAACCTATAACCGACCCAACTTATACCCATATTGCTAAACACTTCCATATGTAACCCAATCTTGAAAAACTTATACCTAAACTAAGATAAGAATGTAGAGTGAGCAAACAAGCGTGAGATTGAGTTAGGGTGAAAGAGAATAACAAGAGAGTCATAGAGATAGGTTGGATTTAAGTAAATTGTAACCTCATTTATGACCCATTTAACCATATTATGTTTAAGGGCGTTTGCTAGTATAAAAACCTTTGGGCTACTGTGAGAGGAACAATATGTTGTGAGTCACAAATTCTTAAAAGATCCCATAATAATTTATAATTATTTGGTAATAATTTGTTTATAGTCTAAAACAGATTGTTATTCTCACATGAAGTCATCTCACATGAAGTCAAAGATTGTCACTCAATTATTTCTCTATGTTTAAATCCATTTTATTACTCATTTACTAGATACACTTAATTTGTCTAACAACTCAATTCGTCATATATGAGTTAAGAAATTTATTTATGACCCATTTGGACAAGTTTAATTGTAAACACTGAATTATATCTTCATTTATTCTATCAAGAACATGTAAAATATAGAATAAAAATAACCCTCCAAGTATGCTCTACAGCAACTACAAACCTATGTAAGATAGTATGCATGTCAATGCAAAATCTCAAAAACATCCTTTGATGCTGCCAATTAGGGGCTTTAAAATTTGTCACAAAAAGTTCCTTATATAATAACCAACTCGAATTTCTGAATTTGACCTAGATCAAGATCATCATTGTGAGATTTTATGGGAACATTGCCAACTATTGTAAATGTTTAAACTGTTAGATGAATATGTAGTTTAATATTTAATTACTCTAACACTTTAACACTCCCAATGACATGTGGACTAGACTTTGACCTAAGCCTAAAGGTGTGGAAAATATATAATAGGAGAGGTAAATATGGGCCTAAAAAGATATGAACTCAAATCTCTGCTTTGATGCCATATGAGATTTTATTGCACTATTGTCAACTATTCTAAAAGTTCAAGTTGTTAGATGAATGCGTAGTTTAATATTTAGTTACTCTAACACTCTAAAAATCATGTCAACTCCGAATATCCAAATGATCTTGTTTGCTATTTACACGACCTTCTCCTTCTCAATTCACTGTGACATTGATCAATCCCAACATGGTGTTGCTATGTTCGTTTTCGATTCCTTGCTGGTGCAGGGAACGATAGTTACATAAACACCACCTCTTGCTTCAAAGCAAACTTTTATCCCTATAGAGAGGCATTCTTTCATTATCCCACCAGAAAAGCCTTGAACACAATCTAATTGGCGATTTTTTGGTAAGTTCAAGTCCAAGTTAAGGCGGGGTTTTGGAGTCTAGCTCTCCCTCTTGGGATCATGTCCCTTTGTCTCGGCCAACCTAGCTCATTTGTAGGGAAAATTACTAAAAAAATCGCTTGTATCGCTTATTAAAAATGAAAAAATAAAAAATATTTTCATCGTCTCTGAAAATGTTTAAACATAAATTGGTGTTGGTAATAAAAACATTATTCATTAACTATTAATTTCAAGCAATACAAATAATCATTTTTTAGGAAAATATTTTTCCAATCATTCATATTTTGCAAATCAAATGGAGCTTTAGTCCTAAATCTTTTGACAATTTACCAATTTAGTTCTAAACATTTGTATCAATTTAGTCCTATATATTTTGATGATTTATCAATTTAATCATTAACCTTTTAACAACTTGTCAATTTAATCATTTTGACCAATTTCAACTGGAAATCACTAATGTTGACAATCTGCATAATTTTTTTTTTTAAAATTTCGAATCTTTTGTTTTTTTTTCCCCCTTTCTTCGTTCTTCTTTTACTTTTCCGCTCCACTCTTTCTCTGTTCCAAAAATACACTGAATCCATGGAGCATCTTCTTATCATGTTGCTAGACTCGGGCAGTGTGGGCTGCATCAGAATGAAATCTCCAAGACACATTTTAAGGTGCTAGTAGAATTGAAGAGTGTGATTAACCGTGAAAAGGCAAAGCCAGACTTACCGAAGCTAGAAATCATCGCCAGAGTGCTTGGGCATATCTAGAGAAGCAAAAAAATAACTTCGTGTTACGTCAGCGGCGAGTAGATTCGAGATAATCCTTTGAGGAAGCCATAGTCATGAACAAAAAATTATTTGAGATGGAACTCGGACAACGAATAGAAAGCGAAGAAGAAGCAGAATTAACTAGTTGCTTGGAACTTACTACTGAGAGGGACATTGAAGATCAATATTGAGAGATCAGTGGAAGCAGAGGCTCATCCAAAGGTGCAGTCCCCGGTATATGCAGAGAATTCCCTGGAAAAGTGGTCTATGGTTTTCGTTATATCTGCAGGGTTTCTTCGGTACTTTGGGTGGAGACTTGGGCTTCTTTAGAAGCGTTGAAGCACTTTTACCATTCTCAGGTCACAAGCTGATTTTAGGATCGAATAACTATCTCAAAGGTGAGGCCCAACCTTCACAAGAAAAATTATTCAAAAAGTTCTAAATCTATTATATTTTTGTCAATTCAGTTAAAACATTTTTACAATTTGCCAATTGATTAGCTAATTTTGATTGGATTGGTGACGTAATAGTCTAATTAGTGTAAGCTATTCTACATGACACAGCTAAAGCTATTGGGGATAATTTTAACAATATTTTCATATTTTTTCAAATTTATAATTATTTTTAAAACATTTTTTTCTTTTCTTTTTTTATTTAAAGGCCTGACAAGACACTAGCCATTGGATGAGGGCCGATGACCTCCACCATCCACCAACCACAAACTGAGGGCCCGTGAGGACTCACAACGCCCTTGCCAAATTTGGCGAGGGTCATGACCCGTGCCTCTGATCAATGAGGACTTCGTGGGCCTCAACAAGGGGCTGACAGAGGTTGCCAACCCTTTGAATTATAAAAAAAAAAAAAAATTGAAAATATATTAATAAAATTTGTCTATGTCAACAATTTTCAGTCAAAAGTATTCAGATTGACTCAATTAGCAAAACTTAAAAATTGATTATAATTCAATTGACAAAATTAAAAGGTTTATAATTAAATTAGTAAAAATGCAATAGATTTAACATTTTTTTAGACAATTTTCCCTATCTCCATGGGATTTAAAGGCCTTCTTCATGGATTGCCGAATGGCCTAATTCCAAGATATTCAAGTGGCCCATTGCTTACGGGAGTCCAATCAAGTCGTGGATTGGATAGTTAAAGTTTACTGGCGTGGCGATCCATGCCCGCCTCCCCCTTCTCAAACCTTAAGGGATTTCCTTCGTTTTGAGGCCCATTTCCTCCTCTCATCGATGCTTCCTTCAATGAAATGAAAAAGAGATATTTCCGATTAATAAATAAATAAATACCTTTATCTGATTTCTTATATCTTGTAGCTGTTTTGATTTTGTTTCTAGATACTTTTTGCAGATATTATCATAAATGATGTTTATGGGAGCTAAATAAGTCTTTTAATCATTGATCTCTACAGCCTTTTTGGGTCTACAAACCAATATATTCACATACTCTCCTTTTGTCATTACTTATTTGACTTTCTTTTTATCGGTTTTATCGAGCGCACTGACCTCGTATTACTTGCCAAACCTATCAAAACCTAGAGAAACCGTCTCGCGCGGCCAACCCTCTTGGCTCTTAGCTTAATTTAACTACATATGGATCAATGAACCCATTAATGGTCTCATTACCCAATCTGAGCATAATCCCTGACGTAAAAGCGTGCTAAATGGTCTCATTACCCCAAAATGAAAAAGCAAAAGATGAAGCATGGAACTGGGAATTGGCCAAACGTATCGTTAGTTCATTAATGTGAAGTGAAGTTCAGAACGCAAATCATCTTCAAAGCCCCCCAAAAAATCTGTATGACGCCATGTGTTTGGCCAAAAGGGAAAGAAGTATCACGGGCCTTCTTCCCCGAGAAGACGGCTGTACAAATTGCTTTATTCAAATCACTAGACTTTGCTAGCACAATAATTTTTAGGTTATTGTGAAAATAATAGTTTGTTGTTAGCCACAAATTATTGAAGGAATAGTCCCATGACAATTTATAATCTTTTGTTATTTGGTTTCTTGCAGTTTAGAATAGGCTGTCAATCTCATAGTAAATTAAAAACTGTTATGGAATCATTCTCTAAATCACTCAGACGTACCTACAAGATCTGAAGAGAAGCCGCATCGTCCGACCCGAGATCACCAATGTCAACTCCAAATGTCCACATCCTCTTCTTCACCATCTTCACTGGCCTCCTTCTGTCGACTCTCTGTGACATCAATCAAACCCAGAACGATGTCGCTCTATTCATCTTCGGCGACGCCCTGAATGATGCGGGGACCAACAACTACATAAACACCACCGCATTTTTCAGAGCAAATTTCTCTCCATATGACGAGACTTTCTTTCACTATCCCACTGGCAGAATCAACGACGGTCGTATTATGGCCGATTCCATTGGTATAACTTCTCCATATTCTTGCTTTTCCTTCGCCCATCAACGATCCATCGTTTAATCAAATCTTTCTGGGTGATTCAGCTGAATATCCGAAGCTGCCACTGATCCCACCTTATCTCCAGCTGAAGAATGACGAAATTGTGGGAGGGGCGAATTTCGCGTCCACTGGAGCTGGTGCTTTACCCGAAACTTTCGCCGGATTCGTACGTGGAGTCTCTTCCTTGTCTTTCCTGGGTCGTTGCTCCATATAACCCCATTCGGATCGTCTTCCTCGATGATGGCTTTTCAGGTGGTGGATTTCAAGACTCAGCTGAAGCAGTTTGAGAGTCTGGTGAAGAACCTGAGGGATAACCTGGGGGGTGAGAAGGCGGAGAGAATAGTCTTGGACAGCGTTTACTTCATCAGCATCGGACTCAACGACTACGTCGCCGTTCTCAACAATCCAGCTCTGTTTCAGTCCGTTTCCATGGAAGATTACGTGGGGATGGTGGTTGGCAACATTAGCACTGTGCTTGAGGTAAACCCGTATCCATAATTTCCCTCTTATAAACAAGTCAACCGGGTTGCAATTTTTGGAAGGTTTTTGTTGACCAGCGCATTTCTTCTTTATAGTTTTGTCAATACCTGATTCTTGTTTAATACTGTCCAATAATTCCTTATAAAAATCGACAATTATGATCTTTTAGATATTGAAGATTTTTTCATACAAAGTCAAAAAAAAATTCTTATTAGTCATATAAGCAAACAAGTTTTCACACTCAAGACACATAATATATAATTTTCATTTGCCGTGGTAAGTTCTGTAATCAAGACACATAATATATAATTTTCATTTACCATGGTAAGTTCTGTTATAATGAATAAGAACTTCGTTAACAAGTTTATAAAGGACACTTGCAATTTAGTATTAGTTTTTTGCCCGTTTATTCTAATTCTACTTCAAGCCTCTTATAAATTTCACTTTTTTCTTTGGTCTGATAATAAATTAAACTTTATCACACACCTTTGTGAGTTATCACAATCAATCTTTATAAAGGGATTGCAATAAATGGATCGATTTTCATTTTTTTTTAAGGGTATATATAAAGTTGGAGCAAGAAAATTTGGATTTTCTACAATGCTACCTCTTGGGTGCCTCCCGACCATTCGTCTGGCCACTAGAAATGGTTCTTGTTCGAGACAAGGTATCGAGTTAACAAAGCTTCACAACACGGCTTTTCCCGCAACCTCTCACCAAGCTAGAGTCTCAATTGCAAGGTTTCAAGTACTCCTCTTCGACTTGTACACTTCCTTGACTAAAAGAATCCAACACCCATCAACTTTTGGTCAGCCTTTTGCATTATCTTTCCGCACATTACTTTTTTTTTCTTGATCTTAAACACCTTGTGGCAAGGAGGGATGAGGATTTCTTTAATCTCATGAAATTGGATTCCGGGTTTCAAGGATGGGAAGACCGCGTGTTGTGGGTCGGGTCCGTATGGGGGCAATTATAGCTGTGGAGGCATGAGGGGGTGAGAGAGTATTCAATGTGCCCTAATCCCGCGGATTATGTGTTCTTCGACTCTAATTATCTGAGCGAGAGGGCTTACCATCAATTTGCCCAATTGATATGGAATGGAAGTTCGCCCACTACCAAGCCTTATAACCTGGAAGCATTGTTCAAACATGGGAACGTTTGAGTTCTTCCTTTTTGAAATTCTCGGGGCATATAATGGGAATCCAGCTTCATCTCATGAATAAGCGAGGCATAATGTCATGGTTCGATTTTATGACTACATTAATGCTGTAACAAAGCGGCAATAGAAATTAGTAATGAATAAATTTTACAAGGTTCATATTGCTATGTTTGCGATATGTTCCATTGCCAAACTATTTGAAAGCAAACAAATCAAGGTTCTTGGTATGTGTGGGTGACTTTAAAAATAACACGTCAGGGGAATTGCAATTTCTGAGTGGAAAATCCTCAAAACCCTAACCAATTAAGCCAATCGAATATGGTTTGGATTGCCATAATGTAACTTTGGCATCATAACAAACCCTATGAGATTTTGTGAAATTATTATTCTAAAACCTTAAACTGTTAGACGACAGCATGATTTAATATTTATTTATTCAATCATTGTCCCTCGTGAAATATATAATAAGGAAGGCAAATAGGGGCCTGGAAAATTTTACTCAGGATCTCCAACTCTAATACCATATGAGATTTTATAGAATCACTATCAGAGAGTGGTGTGCAAGAGTTTGAGGAGAAGATGTAAGGAAGGTAAATTCAAACAGAGACTAAGAAAGGAAAGCTAAAAAACTTGCGAAGAAGAAATTCTTTTCAGCAAGAAAGGTTCCACCGCTTGTAGTAAATTATAAGGATTTCTAAGGTTTTACAAAACTACTATCAACTATTCGAAAAATATGGCACTTTTGCTCACCTTGAGGTAGCCCATTTAAATTTAAGAGTGCTGAACTCCTATTCAATCTTAACTGCAAGTCACTTTCTAAATTTCAAGTGTACAAAGATACATTCCTTACTAGGTCGTGATCAAATCAGATTGCAATCACCATTCTGGAAAAAATAATTTCTCGTAGGACTACCCTAGAACATATCCGCAATAAACTTAGAGAGGACCACAATAGTCAAATCCCTCATCAAAACTCTTTTATGGAGAATTAATCTCCTATGTCCAAAGAGAGGGCATGCATGTGTACCACTCTTGAAGGAAAAATTACAAACAAAAAAATATTTACCATCTTTCTGTGCTCAATATGATCATTGTTTCAGCGAACCCAAGGGTTCAATCTCCAGTTCTTATAATAAAAATTGCTCCAAACAAAAAGACAAAAGCTCAATAAGACAAAACAAAGATAGTTTTCCCGTAAACGAAACAAACTAAATCTCATCCTTCTTGACCTAACCAAAAGCCAAAACAAACATTCAATTAGAATATCAAATGCTTTAAATGCGGAGAGCAAGGTCACATTTCTAGATATCGTAAGATCAACAAAAAAAGCTCAATAAACTATGTCTTGATGATAATACTCTTAATCAAAACAATGAAGTCTTCAATCTTCAATCTATTAGCTTAGAAAGATTCGAATAATATAAGAAAATCAATCAAACGAAACCAATTACAGCCTAAAGGGATCCATGCGCCCCTTCCCTTCTCAAACCTTGAGGGATCTCCTTCGTTCTGAGGTCCAATTCTTTTCTTATCGATGCTTTCTTCAATGAAATGAAAAAGAGATATTCCCGACAAAACATAAATTATTACTTTTATTTGATTTCTTCCATCTTGTAGCTGTTTTGATTTTGTTTTCATATGCTTTTGTTGCGGATATTATCATATATGCTTATGGTAGATTAATATGCTTTTTAATCATTTTTCTCTATAGCCTTTTGGGGAGAGAAGTACACTCAAAATACCAAAAGATTATGTATAGCACTCATTTTAAAGTTAAAAGTTTTCTTTCAAATTGCTTAAGTGCTACTTTTTAAAAAGCAATCACTTAAGTGCCAATTTCTATTTGGGTTGCCGGAAATGTGATGTTGTTGTATTTTATTAATTTCTTTGGCAACTGGATCGCCAACATGTCCTATCAACATATAGACCCTAAATGACGTTGTCTACAGCCTTGCCCCAAAATATAAACTCTAAATTGCAAATCAAAAGAAATCCCCATTGATACTCTAGTTCAATTTCCCCCAAAATTGAAACCCTAATTGATGAGCCAAGGAGAGGACGAGTGGGTGGCTAGGTTGAGGACAAAGAGGAAGGTGCGGGCGATGAAGGTGAGGATAAAGCCACATGAGAAGGACCTGGTTTCCTCGTAGCGAAGAGGGAGAGCGTTGACGGTTTCGCATCGGAGATCAGGTGGTGGAATATCCTCTGCATCGGGGAGGAGATGTCAGCGACTGCCATGGGCAAAAATTCCATAAGAAAGAAGAAGATTGTCTCTGTGCGTGACCGAGTGAGAGAGGAGAGAAAGGGCATCATTTTTAGGCGAGCCAGCCACGTTGGCTCTTGCGACATCGTTTATGATATCTATGTGGACTGGTTTTTAATAAAAATATGCCAACTCATATTAAAATTTTAATTATAAAAGCAAAGTAATCATTTTAGCCAGAATTTCTCGTTAAGGGCATTTAAGTGATCCTTTTTTTTTTTTTTTGGTACTTGAATGAGCCAACGAAAACTTTTGACATTAAAATGAGTATCGTACACAATTTTTGGTGCTTCTAATGTATTTTCCTCATCGTCTATATGCCAATATATTCACAAACTTTTTGTCATTGCTTCATTGACTCTTTATCGGCTGTATCAAGCGCACCGACCTCGCATCACTTGCCAAACTATCAAAACCTAAAGAAACCATCACGAGCGGCCAATCCTCTCGGCTCTTAGCTTAATTTACCTACATATAGGTCAATGAACCCATCGATGGTGTCATTACCCAATCTCAGCATAATCCCTGCGTAGATGCGTGCTAAATTGCTAGTTTACCCCAAAATGGGAAAGCAAAAGATGAAGTATGGAACTGTGAATTGGCCAAACGTATCGTTAGTTCATTAATGTGAAGTTCAGAACGCAAATCATCTTTAAAGCCCTCCAAAAAAATCATTATGACGTCATATGTTTGGCCAAAAAGGGAAAGAACTATCACGGGCCTTCTTCCCTGAGAAGACTTCTATACAAATTGCTTATTAGAATCACCCGGTCGTCCCTATAAGATCCGAAGAGAAGCCGCATCGTCCAACCCGGATCACCAATGTCGACTCCGAATATCTACATCCTGTTCTTCACCATTTTCGCCAGCCTCCTTCTGTCAACTCTCTGCAACATCGATCAAACCCAAAATGACATCGCTCTGTTCATCTTCAGCGACATCCTCAACGACGCGGGGACTAACAACTACATAAACGCCACCGCTTTTTTCAAAGCAAATTTTTCTCCATATGGCGAGACTTTCTTTCACTATCCCACTGGCAGATTCACTGATGGTCGTATTATGGCTGATTTCATTGGTATAACTTACTCCATATTCTTGCTTTTTCTTCCCCCATAAACGATCGATTGTTTAATCAAATCTTTCTGGGTGATTCAGCTGAATATGAGAAGCTGCCACTGATCCCACCTTATCTCCAGGTGAGGAATGACCAATTTGTGGGAGAAGCAAATTTCGCGTCCGCTGGAGCTGGTGCTTTACCTGAAACTTTCCCGGGAATAGTACGTCCAAGTCTCTTCCTTATCTTTCCCGGGTCGTTTCTCCATATTCCTCAATGTTGCCTTTTCAGGCCGTGGATTTCAAGACGCAGCTGAAGCAGTTTGAGAGTCTGGTGAAGAATCTGAGGGATAAACTGGGGGATAAGAAGGCGGAGAGAATAGTTTCGCATGGTGTTTACCTCATCAGCATCTGATTCAGCGACTGCGCCGCTGTTTCTCAACAATCCTGCTTTGTTTCAGTCCGTTTCCATGGAAGATTACGTGGGGATGGTGGTTGGCAACATTAGCACTGTGCTTGAGGTAAACCCATTATCCCACTGGCAGATTCATTGACGATCGTCTTATAGCTGATTTCATTGGTATTACTTCTCCATGCTCTAGCCTTTTCTTCCCCCATAAATGATTGATTGCACACTCAAATTCTTTTCGGGCGATTCAGCTGAATATGCGAAGCTACCACTGATCCCACCATATCTCCAGCTGAAGAACGACGACTGCAGAAGGGGCAAATTTCGCGTCTGGTGGAGCAGGCGTTTGTTCCGATAATTACCAAGGATCTGTATATCGAGTGTCTTTCCTCGTCTTTGCTTTGATGTTTTTTGATGTTCCGCTTCCAGTTTCTCTTCCTTAGTTTTCTTTCATTAGGTGGTGGACCTCAGGACTCAGCAGAAGCAGTTCGAGAAACTGGTGAAGGATCTGAGGAAGAAGCTGGGGGACGAGAAGGTGAAGAGAATGGTTTTGGAGGGCATTTACATGGTCAGCATCGGAGGCAACGATTACTTGAACCCGGTTCTCAACAATCCAGCTTTGTTTCAGTCCATTTTCATGGAGGATTACGTGGGGATGGTGGTTGGTAACATTAGTACTGTGCAGTGCTTGAGGTTAACCCATGTCCATAATTTCTTTCCAATTAGCGGAGCAGTACAGCACTGTTTAATCCTCATAAAAAAGTAAACCGGGTTGCAATTATTGGGAGGATTTTGTTGACCAACGCATTTTATTCTTTATAGTTTAGTCGCCACCTGACTTTTTGTTTGATACAGATCAATAATTCTTTATGAAAATCTATATCTATTATCTCCCAAGATATTGAAGATATTTTCATGTTGGTTGTGAAGTCAAAGTATTTTTTATTATTAGAGTCAAATTAAGCGAACAAACTTTCACAATTGAGACACATAATATATAATTTTTTGTTTTTTTTTTATGAGTTCTGTTATAATGAATAAGTAAAACACTTGCAATTTATTATTATTTTTTTGCTCTGAGCCTATTATAAATTTGACTTTCTTTTATTTGATAATAAATTAAATGTTATCACACATCATTATCAATTGTCGCAATTGATTTTTGTAAATGGATAGTAACAAATCTTTGATTTTTTTTTCCAGGGCATATATAAAGTTGGAGCAAGAAAATTTGGGTTTGTTACGATGCCACCTCTTGGGTGCCTCCTGACTATTTGACCAGTCACCAAAAATGGTTCTTGTTAGAGATTAGCCACCGAGCTAACGAAGCTTCCCAGCGTGGCTCTTCCCGCGACACTCGCCAAGCTAGAGTCTCAATTGCAAGGATTCAAGTACTCTATCTTCGACTTGTATACTTCCTTGACTAAAAGAATGGAAAATCGGCGTGTTGCAGCTCGGGTTTGTACGGGGGGAACTATAGCTACGGAGGTATGAGAGGGGTGAGAGAGTATTCGCTGTGCCCTAATCCGGAGGAGTATGTGTTATTCGATTCCTACCATCCGAGTGAGAGGGCTTATGGGCAATTCGCTCAATTGATGGGGAATGGAAGTTGGCACACAACCTAGCCTTATAATTTGGAAGCATTGTTCAAACATGGGGACATTTGATCTTTTGATTTTTTCAAAATCTAGGGCAAACAACGAGAATCAAACTTCATCTCATGAATAAATGAGGCATATTATTACGGTTTAAAACTATAATAGCATTACTGTTGTAATAATGCGAACAAGGGGGATCAAACTTTATCTTGTGAATAAATGAGGCATATTATTGCAGTTTGATTATAAGAGGTTCAAATCAAAGCATATATCAGATTAATGGTCTATTTCATTACCAGAATATTTAGAAGCCCATAGAACATCATACAGTTTTAAATACTGGTTCTTTAAGGTTTTTCACATGTGCATGTGGCCTTGCTAATTACTGACACCTGAATTTTTGTCAACGTTTTGAAATATTCATTCTTTCGCAAAATTATAAAAGATAAGAAGCCAGGAAATTGAAAAAAAAAATGAATAAAGTGGACCAAACAAAAATGAAATAAAAACAAAAATAAAAGGGGAAATCGAGTGGGCGGGCCTTGTCCAGCCCTCTTGGTTATTTTCGGCTCACCCTTCGACCTAACTCCCCTTTTCCTTTCTTTTCTTTGGCCCATTTTTCCCTCTTTTCTTCGGCCCACCAAAGCCTAAAAGAGAAGCTCGGCCATCACTTCTTTCCCCTCTTTACACACCCTTACACATGCTGGCATGCATAAACGGGAAAGCCCCCTCCGCGAGTGTTCCTTCACCACGGTGACACGAGCAAAAAGGATCCTTGCTGGGGATGACGTCCTGTCGCGTGAGGAGAGGGGGGAGAGGAGCGAGCGTATTTATAAAAATCCTCTATTGCATCCAGGATCCTTTCCGAACAAAAATCACATCACATGAGACTGAAATCCTATGAAGCACGAACAATCTTTAGAAGCTTTTGAATTGTATCGGATATACGTTAATATGTGGTCAATAAGTATCGGAAAATCTGACAGATAGCCAACTCTTGCTACCATGCTTCCACATGCATATTTGGAATTGCGAGAGGCATGATGCATTTCTAGGCAGGATTGCAAGTGTGGAGGAAGAGAAAATTGTTGAAGAAGGAGAGGACCATAACTGTGATGCTACAATGGAGGGATGGAGGTGAGGCTATGACTACAAAGGAGGGAAGCCTAGAGGCAAGGTGGCCAGTGACTATGATGAGGCAACCGAGAGAGAAAAGAGATTGAGAGAAAGAGGATCGTGTGAGAAAGACGAGGAGGTGGCTAGGGTTTTTCGGTTTTCAAGATTGCTTTTAGTCTTAGGAAGAAGAGTAGGAATAAAATTAAAAATGGGGATGCCGTGCAAGGACGAGTAAGAGGCGGCGGCAGCTAGGGACCTAGGGTTTGGGTTTCTTTTGGGTTTCCAAGATTCCTCATTTAATTATAGGAAAAAAAGCAGGGAAAAAAAATTAAAAATGGGGATGCCGTGTAGGAAGGAGGAGGTGGCAGAATTGAAAATGGGGATGCCAGTCCAACTTGGCGGGATTTTTTTTTTCTTTTTTTTGAAGGACGGGAAGAATGGAGGGTGATTGCAAGAAAGAAAATCACAGGTGGTGCTGGGGAACAAACAAGAGGGCAAAATAAATGGGTAGGGCTAAAAAGTGATTTTGGAAAATAAAAGTACTAAAATTTTGATCACCATAGAAAATTATAGATTTTTTTAAGTAAGTTGACTATAGTATTTATTAATATTGTTAATGTAAATTCATTTCAAGCTCTATGATAAATATAAAAATATTGAATTAATATACTATATGTTCTAACTTATCGAAATTTTTTTATCCTTTGAGAAATGAGGTGTCACTCTATCACGTCGTGTTACTGGGTGCTACATGAGTGAAGTCACATCGCCGGGGCGAGAGAGAGCGCGTGGGTTGAGAGGGGGATTGACCATTTTTCTTTTTGGCTCCCGGGAGGGTTTCTGGTTTTCTTTTCTTTTCTTTTCGGTAAGGAGGAGAGTAACCAGAGGGGAGAGAGTTCTGGCCATTGAAGTGCTCAAGCGTGAGAAATTGCAGAGAGCTTCAATTTTCAAGGAGACAGCTGGAGCTGGTCCGACTGGAGCAAATTCGTCCAGAGCACCCCTTAGGAGGAGAAAAGCCCGGTGATCTCCCGTAGAACTTTTCGCACCCCATCGCTGCCGATTTCAGCAAAGTCCATTTCACCAAACGAACCAGGTGTTTGAACACTCTCTCCCTCAGGCGTATTCTGTGCACGAGCTGTTTTGTCTTTTCTTTTAATGAAAAAAGCCGAGAATGGGCCATGAAGTTTGAATAACGACAACACAACAAAACTGGGATAAAATAGGATGCTGCTGAGTAAATTGACCTAGATGTATGTACATCATTTCTCTGTCATACCGATAATCACGGCGAAATCGGATTGGAAGCTGGCTTTTGATGCT